>NW_015624650.1:442353-449976 GCF_001515625.1 Sinocyclocheilus rhinocerous | reverse complement strand
TTTACGGTACGTTAAATACAGGTGCGCTGCGCATCCATTTAGATTAACTGAAAAACAGCACAGATCGCTTAGTGGAGAGTGAAACTCTGATGCGCTCAGTCAGAGAGTGTTCGGCGAGTGAAAATATATCTGAGCTAAACTTATACTTAGCCTCCAACTCACACACTGGCGAGTAAAATCTGAGAATTTATTAGCAATTGGCTAATATTAGACATCATTTAGTCGCCAGAGTGAAGATTTAGTCGCATATGCGAGTGATTTACTCGCAATGTAGAGGGTTGACATGGTAAATGAAAGTGGTAATCATTTAGTACCACAACATATATATCAAAGTATAAACCATCTGATATCATGGTACTGCTCAGTGTATCTTACACGATTTTGTTTTTGCAGCGGAGCCACCTTTAATATATGTTAATGTGTCGTGAGGTTAAGTGACCTGTGTGGTGGTGATGATGGGCACTCCTGCAATGATTTCGGTCTTGTAGGACACTTGTTTCATGGCACCCGATGTGTCCACACAAGCTTCTGTTGTATTATGAGCCACCTGCTCTCCTGACTTCGGCACCTGAAGAAGAAACGAGAAAAGACAAACAAGCATAACAAATCTGTATGCGACATCTGCTTTCTTTATATGAGTATTTACAAGTTCTATAATTAAAAAAGGTCCAGATCAAACCATTCCATTTGGGGTTCATATAGTTTATACTTCAGATAGATCTACTACAGAGCTGTAGGTGCTACACACAACCAGAAACAGCAGAAGGTTTGAAGAACTTACAAGAAGAAACTACAGTTTGGAGCCAGCAATATACAGTATATTTATATAATAATATTACATATTATTTTTTAAAGAAATTAATATTTTCATTCAGAAAGGATACATTACATTAATCAAAAGTGACAATAAAAGACATTTATAATGTTACAAGATTTCTATTTCAAATAAATGATGTTCTATTTAACTTTCTATTCATCAAAGAATCCTGAAAAAAAAATGTATCAAGTTTTCCTCAAAAATATCAAGCAGCACAACTGTTTCTTGAGCACCAATTCAGCATATTAGAATGATTTCTGAAGGATCATTTGACACTGCAGTAAGGGCTGCTGAAAATTCAGCTCTGCTATCACTGGAATACATTTTAAATATATTAAAACTGAAAACAGTTGCTTTAAATTTCAATGATTTTTCACAATATTACTGTTTTTACTGTAATTTTGATCAAATAAATTCAGCCCTGGTGAGAATTAGAGACTTTTTAAAAATCTTACTGACGCCAATTAGTTTTTCTAATGTTGAAGAATAATAATAATAAGTAGCAACGTTTGTAATGCTTTTCATGTTGTTGCAATAAAAAACTCTGAAATTTAGACTAGACAAAACTAGACATTTCCCCTCAGTGTAAATGAACAATTTGTCCTTCTGGTCCAGCCGATACAGTGATCAGCCGCCTGCTAGTAAAGCCTGACTGACACTACAGCAGCTTCTGTGTGGATGGCAGTTCATCGTTTAGTGCCTTCAGGCTAAAAACACGTCCCTGATCAATACACCATCACTACACATGCTGCCTCTGACCCAAAACAGTTGTAATTATATTTGCATGTTAGCATCCAGCGGCAAACACATCCTGCACTGCATGATAATACTGCCATTAACATTCAAACAAAGTTATTAGAAATTAACATTCAAACAATGTTGTTATATTGAGAACAATTCGAATTGATTTGACAGACAAATCAAATTCATGAACGATTTAATTCAGTATTTTTAAGCATGCATTTATAAGATTCTTTAAATACTTCTGATCAATATTATGCATTAAAAAAAAAAAAAGTGAAAAATGTTAAAAGAAGTATCCTTTCCCAAATGTTAGGTAATACAAAGAAGACAACCAACCTACATGGGTGACTAGAGGTGGAAGGATTGAATTTTAAATATCTTTTCCAGAAAAATAAACTAAAAACGCCATTAGTAGCTTAATCCAAATCACAACAAACACAGCATCACACTACTTTTAGTTAATTTTATAAGACTAGATGTTTTCTACATGCCAAGTCGCTAACTAAACAATCATCCCAGTAAAATGAGACGGTTTCATCCTACAAGAAAATAATGGTGAAGCTGCCATGCAATAGCATTTTAGAGAAATGTAGTGAGAGGGTGTCATTTTCTCAAGGGATAATTATTGTACTCCAGCAGTCGTGAGACAAGATCAGACACGAGGTGCTCGGAAAGCTCTTTGGAGGGAAAAACATGACCTACGTGAAGCTGAGTGGAGTGCATGTCTGTGTGAGGCATACTTGAAAATGTTGCAATACTATGTCCCATTAATGCCTACATATTAAAAAATATGTGTATTTATGTATTTTAACTTTTAACAAATTGCAAAAAAATAAAAAAAAATAAATATGAAAAAATGATTGGCCAACACAAGTGATTCATGAATTAAAAACCAATAAACTAATTTGAAAAATAATATATCATAACATTTCTCTTGTTTGATTTTTATTGTTCACTTATCTCAGTCAATTATCTTATCTTATAGGCTTCAGCATACCCAGGACCCTACACAGGATAAGTGGTTTGGAGAATGGATGGATGGATTCTTTTCTTATTCAATTTTAATAGAGAAAATTGTATTTAATGTAGGCTAATTGTGTCTGTACACCTACAGGATCCAGTTATCCAAATCTGCAGTTTGGAGAACCATTTGAACTCTTCTCCGGTTAGTAAAGGTCAATTCACACTGCACAGACAAACGCCAACAAACACCAACAAACTAGTCTGTTGGAGTTTGTTGGATCAGTGTGTTACCCCTGTTGGCGTTTGTTGGTGTTGGTTGGAGTTTGTTTTCACCCGACTGAACATGCTTAATCGGTGTTTGTTGGGTCGTGGAATGTCTGAGCAGTGTGAAATGATTTTCCAACAAACTACAGCAAACTCTTGACATAATCTGACGTGGCCACGAACCGTAGCCATGACGATGCGCATATTTCACTTAAAGTGTGCTTCACCCACGGCCTCTTTCGTTTTATTCACCATATTTCAGGCGAAGAATGACAAGCAAAGCCATTAATAACAGTAACATTTTGATTGTGGTTACAGGATCATCAGTTTAATCCCCAATCAGACTTACACCATCTACACCGGACGCGAGCGGCGCGACGTGACAAAATACAATAGAGGTTAAACTGTAAAGTTACGAAGCTACGAGAATACTTTTTCTACTTTTCAGTTCACATTTTCTTGAATGTGGTAGTTACCTTGCTGTCTATGGGAGGGTCAGAGAGCCCTCATATTTCATCAAAAATATCTTAAATTGTGTTCCGAAGATGAACGAAGGTCTTACGGGTTTCGAACAACACAAGGGTGAGTAATGAATGACAGAATTTTCATTTTTGGGTGAACTAACCCTTTAAGAGGAATCTGATCCAGGGTCAGGGACTTACTGTGATTTTGGTGGCGTTGTTGAGTGCACTGACCCACTCCACTAAATCTTGCTTATCATTCGCCTGCAAGTAAAACTTCCTCATTCCAGCGTTGATGACTGTGGAAAGACACAAAGATTTATATTTAAAGAATTTGGAGATGATGATATAATCACATTTTAGTGGCATTATGGATTTGACAAAATGGATAACATCTCTTCCTGTCTAAGTGTGTGCGTCTAGGTATGTTCTTCATGGGTCCAATTGGATCTGAAAACCCGAGCGGGTTCGACCCAAGACCCGAGTGAGTTCGGGTCCAAAACTTCGACGAGTACCTCGGACACGAGTCGGGTTCGGTATTAGCAGCCTTGGGTCTCGGGTAATTTAAAATAAACATGCTTTTTCCAAATGGACCCGATTAGACCCAAATTATTTTAAACTATCACGAATGCATAGGCTACTTTCACTTTCATGTTAAGTGAGGAACGCACATAGAAAAGGAGCATACGTTTGTAAACTCGCACACAGAAATCATCTTATAGATATGAGATCCATCAGGAAAATCCACTTGCTTCATTATGCTGCCTGTTCATATAGGGCTTTTCTTTTTTGTGTGCAGAAGCCTTTCGCCGGAGATCAGGTTGCAGACTGCGAACACTAGCGAATCCATGAATTATTAGACTATCGATTTGTTTTTTATCAAACTTATTTTTCAAATCCACTGGTCACAATTGAAAGCTGAGCTCAATAACTTGTATCCATCAGTTAGGCACTAATATAAAGTAGCCTAGTAATAAATTGAATAAATGTTAAATAAATCAAAGTAATGGAGATGCGGCCAAATCAGTCAGCAGGACACCGGGATTTTTCCTGACTGACTGCGGGGCTGCAGGCTGTACACACGCCAATGCCGTTTACGTTCGGGTCCAGTCGGGTCCGAAATTAAATGCTGTCGGGTCGGGTCGGACTCGGGTCTAATTTCATCGGGTCTGTCTCGGGTTGGGTTTTTCTTTTAAAAATTTTTATTTATGCACGTCGGGTTCAGGTAAGAAGTGATTCGGGTCGATTTGGGTCGGGTACAGATTTTAGGACCCGAGAAGACCTCTACTTCTAGGCCTGAAGAAGGGTGCTTTCACACTACCACTTCTGGTGCGCATCCAGGTTTCTTTGACGTGAAAGTTCGGTTGGATGAAGTGAATACGGTTTTACAAACTCTCGCACCAGGGTTATTATAGTTAAATAAAACTAAAACTAAAACCATAAAAACACAATTTCATTACTTGAAATAAAATAAACATTAACTGGAGGAAAAGAAAATCTAAACAACAACAACAACAAATTTTATTTAAGCTATTTGCCAAAACATTATTTATCATTTTCAACTTGATGTACTAAAATACCTAAAACTGAAATAACAATTATAATTATATAGACATTAAAAACAAACAAATAAAACTTTAACTAAAATGAAAATGAAAACATAAAATTAAAAATAGCGAAATATTAGTAAAATCTATAATAGTATCTCAGTGATGCTAAAATAACACTTTCGTGCACCAGCAAACCGAAAATCTAAACAACAACAACAACAACAAATTTTATTTAAGCTATTTGCCAAAACATTATTTATCATTTTCAACTTGATGTACTAAAATACCTAAAGCTAAAACTGAAATAACAATTATATAGACATTAAAAACAAACAAATAAAACTTTAACTAAAATGAAAATGAAAACATAAAATTAAAAATAGCGAAATATTAGTAAAATCTATAATAGTATCTCAGTGATGCTAAAATAACACTTTCGTGCACCAGCAAACCATACCAGAGTCCACTTGAAAAGGTGGTCATGTGAACTCTTATACGGTTCATTGCAGATATGAATGCAATTGGCCTAATCTGTAGAAGTGAACCGCTATTAATGAGGTATGATTCAGTCAAACTGTGTGTGTGTGTGTGTGTGTATGTGTGTGTGTGTGCACGCTCACTTTCCTGATAAGTGGGACTGACATACTGCAAGATGAAAGATTGTACTTCTCATTTCTAAATGTCACTGTTAATTAACCGTAACAATTTAGAAGCTAAAATGTTATGAAATGTTGTCTTTACAAGTCACAAAAACAAAATCTAAAATCCAGTTAAATCGTTTTCTGTGCAAGTCTAAAAGTGAAAACTCTCACATCCCATTAGTGTGGCTGGCTAGAGAGGCAGTTATTATAGTAACTGTGTTCATGTGGTCAACTTAACACACGTGAAACTTACTGTCCATGTTTCCAAAAAAGCTTATTAATCAGCTGTGATCAAGATTCAATTTTATGACAGTAGTATTCCATAATACTAGTAAAAGTATGGACTTTCCCATCACAAGTTAAAGAACAGTGTTCACTGCGCTTGAATTACACCAGGAGGGTCAGACTAATACTTTTTATTAAACACTTTAGATTAGGAGACGCAACATGTCACTAATTTTAGTATCTGTATTATGTTGCTCATTTACACTCCTGACAGTGGCCTCTCGTCTAACTCCACCGGGTAAAGTCCCAGAACCCCCAGTGTGCGATTGTCTCTGGCTCGGATCTCAGAAACAATAGCCGGGGTCAGGGGTCAGGGGTCATGGTCTAACATGCCCTACCTTCCGTGTACTGCATCCTCTGAGTGACATGGAGAGAGAAACATCACTTGCTTACCGAAGCAGAACTCCGCCTTTGGACGCAATTTGGTGGCGTCGCTAACCTTTAATGACAAAATACAACCAGATGAATAATATTGTACCCATATGCATACACTAGGGCTGTGCAAAAAATCGAATGCGATTTTCATGTGCATCTCGTCAGTAAAGCCGCTTCTGGTGATTAGTAGTAAAGTAGTAGATGGAGCGGCATTTACTACACAGAGCCGTAGTTCACTGACAAGCTACACAAAATCACGTTCAAAATCAGCAATGAATCGCCTGCGATTTTGAACGCGATTTTGGGTAGCTTGTCAGTATATATATATATATATATAAAAAAAAGCTGTTTTATTACATATAAGAGTTTGGATCACATGGCCAGCCATTACAAGAAAATGGTGAATCTGAATGCGTAGAGTCACTTTTCTTAACAAGCTGCACAATTTAAAATGTATCATTCATGTCTGTGAATATAAAGTTGGTAATAACTAGTCATAGTGTTATTCCTATGTATGTCTGCACTATCATGTATGTCTGCACTATGTTTGTACTTTCTTCTACACTGGAAGCTCCTGTCGTCAAGTCAAATTCCTTGTGTGTGTAAACATACTTGGTAATAAAGCTCTTCTGATTCTGATTCTGATTCTGATCATTAGTCAGAAATAACAGATCAATTACAAACCTTGGATATATATGTTAGTTTGAGGGAGCCGACATTGGATGTTCCTTCTGGAAGATTCTGTAGGAGAAGGAGAGGGTTGAAGTAATTAGAGCTGAAATTCTGAATATAAAATGATACACACCGACTTGAGAAGTTTGTTTTGAGCAGTATCTGAAAACAAACGTGGACAGAATACATTTACGGCGAGTGTACGGTATTCTCCAAAGTTGTAGAATTGCACAGGGGTCTATGAAAGATTTAGCACACATCTACAGATGCAGTGAGTTAAATTATTCAAAGTCAGACATGGCTTCAATAAAAGATGCTGGCTGGAGCTACTGACTGAGTCTTAGATAAAGCGATTGGTATAGAACCTGCAGCAGCCAAGAGAAAAGAGAGAATCCATTAAAAGAAACAAAGAAAGAACATGAAGAATAAAAAAAAGACAGGTCCTGACATGGGCACCTCATCAGTGAACTGCTTCTGGTCATGTTTCACCTGTGGTTTCCTCATTTACTCCAAGCTAAATGGCATTAAGGCACTGAAAGCATCAGAGCAGTTAATGTCAAAGCTTGAGGTAATCTGACAGAATTGCATTAAACCCTCCACCAACGCCGTCTCTCATTGTGTCGCTGGTTAGCCTATTCACTTTCATGTGTTTTGGAGGAGGTGTGGCTTTGGAGAGTGATTTGCAGGGAGGGTGGGTTCTTAAGCTTGCTATTGCTAGCCTCTCTGAAATTGCCTACCCTACATTTAACAACTACCTTACTAACTATTAATAAGCAGCAAATTAGAAGTTTATTGAGCTTATGGTTAGTTAATAGTGAGAACTGGTCCCCAAACTAAAGTGTGAATATATA
>NW_015624650.1:439193-441320 GCF_001515625.1 Sinocyclocheilus rhinocerous | reverse complement strand
TATATATATATATATATATATATATATATATATATATATGGGTCGTAATGTAGAACATATTGTTAGTTCTAAGCAGCTGTTCACACAGAATGTTTTATTGCTATGAAAAACAAGACATAGGCTGTCGAATGGGGGGGAAAAATCAAGGTTATGACACAGGTATTTTTCATCAAACTCATTGTAATTACCATCCTTGTAAGTTCCTTCCATGTAACTCAATAAAGTTAGGAACAATTTAGTTTGTAGTCTCAGACAAAGACACCCTTACAAAGGTGCACACTGCACACAGTAAAGCAAAGTGTGGCCCACACAGATGCAAATACATTTACGCACATACAAACACAGTAACTGTGCTCGATCTGAATGGTTAAAGTGGTCTGAAGGCAAAGACAGATCAATGCCCTCCAACACTTTATGAGATTATAAAGTCCAACAGAGGCCATGGCACTCATATCCTTTACCTACATGCTTATGGGAAGTGAACTTCTCTACAGCAAAGCTTCAGTGTAAAAACAGTCAATGTCTGTGCAGAAAGTTCACAAACTGATGATTTCCAAACCTATAATGATAAAAGGTGTGTAGGAGATTAAATGTTAATATCACACAATTTTTTGCATATCAACATTCTAACTGTGATAGTAGAACAAGTTTAACTATGGCTTATGGTTTTCCTGCTTCTGACAGCACTGACAGTGCAGTTCTCTACAGTTACTGCCCAAAAACCACTGAGACACAACATCGTCTTACCCACGTGTTTTCAGTAACTAGGGATGGAAATCGTAAGACATTTTGTGAGTCTGGTTCTATTGCCAGATTCCTCTCAATGCTTCTAGTTCCTTAATGGTCCAATTAACTTATCTTTTAGTACTTTTGAGTAAGAAACATTTGAGACAAAAAAGTCATTATTAATATATATATATATATATATATATATATATATATAAAAAAGCTGTTTTATTACATATAAGAGTTTGGATCACATGGCCAGCCATTACAAGAAAATGGTGAATCTGAATGCGTAGAGTCACTTTTCTTAACAAGCTGCACAATTTAAAATGTATCATTCATGTCTGTGAATATAAAGTTGGTAATAACTAGTCATAGTGTTATTCCTATGTATGTCTGCACTATCATGTATGTCTGCACTATGTTTGTACTTTCTTCTACACTGGAAGCTCCTGTCGTCAAGTCAAATTCCTTGTGTGTGTAAACATACTTGGTAATAAAGCTCTTCTGATTCTGATTCTGATTCTGATCATTAGTCAGAAATAACAGATCAATTACAAACCTTGGATATATATGTTAGTTTGAGGGAGCCGACATTGGATGTTCCTTCTGGAAGATTCTGTAGGAGAAGGAGAGGGTTGAAGTAATTAGAGCTGAAATTCTGAATATAAAATGATACACACCGACTTGAGAAGTTTGTTTTGAGCAGTATCTGAAAACAAACGTGGACAGAATACATTTACGGCGAGTGTACGGTATTCTCCAAAGTTGTAGAATTGCACAGGGGTCTATGAAAGATTTAGCACACATCTAAAGCTGCAGGGAGTTAAATTATTCAAAGTCAGACATGGCTTCAATAAAAGATGCTGGCTGGAGCTACTGACTGAGTCTTAGATAAAGCGATTGGTATAGAACCTGCAGCAGCCAAGAGAAAAGAGAGAATCCATTAAAAGAAACAAAGAAAGAACATGAAGAATAAAAAAAAGACAGGTCCTGACATGGGCACCTCATCAGTGAACTGCTTCTGGTCATGTTTCACCTGTGGTTTCCTCATTTACTCCAAGCTAAATGGCATTAAGGCACTGAAAGCATCAGAGCAGTTAATGACAAAGTGTGAGGTAATCTGACAGAATTGCATTAAACCCTCCACCAACGCCGTCTCTCATTGTGTCGCTGGTTAGCCTATTCACTTTCATGTGTTTTGGAGGAGGTGTGGCTTTGGAGAGTGATTTGCAGGGAGGGTGGGTTCTTAAGCTTGCTATTGCTAGCCTCTCTGAAATTGCCTACCCTACATTTAACAACTACCTTACTAACTATTAATAAGCAGCAAATTAGAAGTTTATTGAGCTTATGGTTAGTTAATAGTGAGAACTGGTCCCCAAACTAAAGTGTGAATATATA
>NW_015624650.1:404990-438616 GCF_001515625.1 Sinocyclocheilus rhinocerous | reverse complement strand
AAAAATCAAGGTTATGACACAGGTATTTTTCATCAAACTCATTGTAATTACCATCCTTGTAAGTTCCTTCCATGTAACTCAATAAAGTTAGGAACAATTTAGTTTGTAGTCTCAGACAAAGATACCCTTACAAAGGTGCACACTGCACACAGTAAAGCAAAGTGTGGCCCACACAGATGCAAATACATTTACGCACATACAAACACAGTAACTGTGCTCGATCTGAATGGTTAAAGTGGTCTGAAGGCAAAGACAGATCAATGCCCTCCAACACTTTATGAGATTATAAAGTCCAACAGAGGCCATGGCACTCATATCCTTTACCTACATGCTTATGGGAAGTGAACTTCTCTACAGCAAAGCTTCAGTGTAAAAACAGTCAATGTCTGTGCAGAAAGTTCACAAACTGATGATTTCCAAACCTATAATGATAAAAGGTGTGTAGGAGATTAAATGTTAATATCACACAATTTTTTGCATATCAACATTCTAACTGTGATAGTAGAACAAGTTTAACTATGGCTTATGGTTTTCCTGCTTCTGACAGCACTGACAGTGCAGTTCTCTACAGTTACTGCCCAAAAACCACTGAGACACAACATCGTCTTACCCACGTGTTTTCAGTAACTAGGGATGGAAATCGTAAGACATTTTGTGAGTCTGGTTCTATTGCCAGATTCCTCTCAATGCTTCTAGTTCCTTAATGGTCCAATTAACTTATCTTTTAGTACTTTTGAGTAAGAAACATTTGAGACAAAAAAGTCATTATTATTGCATTTTCCACCTTCAGTAGTCTATTGCCAAAAATTATGATTTCAGATTTCATGTTTTTGGTTCATTTCGAGATCAGACACGATGAAAGTAATAACTTGTAGTTCAGTAAGTAAGTCTGATTATTTCAGCAACAGCTATTAATTAATTTAGTAATAGTATTCAGTGTTTTTGATTTACTAAATAGATAATAAGAGTCATTCGTTTGAGAACTGGACTACATTAGTTGCGGTAAGTTTCGTGCAGTAGATTCAGTTGTGGAGTTTTTGTCCACATAGGTGGAAGAATGCACAAAAACTGAATGTTATGGTAATCGTACTATTCTGATATTTTTTAAATACAGTATGTGAAACTTAACTGGGCCAATTAGTAGCCCCTGAGGAACGCCATACTGCCATATTTGATAGAATTACATGTTTAACATGTAACGACTTCAACAGAAGTATTAAGACAAAGGGAGGCCATGTAGAATTAAGAGCCATTTAACGATACATTGACAGGGTGAAAGAAATGAAGATGGGTAGGTACCTGAGGGTTATCCATGTACCACACCAGGCTGCCCTCCATTGTGTCCAAAATGAAGTAGCGACGTAAAAACTTGCCGCTGTTCTCCATTTCCTCTATGTCTAGAAAGCCACAGATCCGATTCTGACGATCTACGTACGGCATTTCTGATACTAAGCATTACCCTGCAACACAAATAAAACAATGCTGATTATAAAGGAGATGTGAACATGTGAAGGTTAGAAAAAGAGGTGGAGGATGGTAAGGAAATTTGGAATCCTTGTGTGTAATCATCTGGCAAAACGCTGGTAATTATTTCCCATGATGTCACCCTTGGTTATGCTTCATGGAAGTGGCACCTACTTAATTTCAGATGAAAATCCCGTCAGACGAAGCTGCATGAATACAAATGACTTGATTGTGACATTACCACAGCTGAAAAGCAATCCACAACTTAAATGGTGTAATTACCCATTTACTTGCAAAGACGTATGGGTTTTGAATGTCATGAGGGTGAATAATTTATGCCTAAAATTTTATTTAGACATTTTGGGGGGTGGGGGTGGGCTTGGTTGGACTGATGAGTGTGTTTCTAATGCCTTTGGAATCTCCTTTCAATTTCAGTGTCAATTTCTAATATGTTTTTAGTTTGCCATGTAACAAGCATTGTGCTGTGATACAGGAGTACAATCTGAGAAGGCACTTCAAGTCCAAGGACTCAAACTTCAACACACAATTTCCTCCAGGCTCTGTTACTCACTGACAAAGTACAAAGCTTAACAAGCTATCATGGTCAGATCATGTTTCAAGCAAGAGAAAGCTCTTTCAGCCTCACTCTCTGTAGCACGGGTCCTCACGAAAAAAGAAGAAACCGTTCATTGACTCAAAGACTATGAAAGATTGCACACTAATGGTGTTGAGGAGATTGAGATAAAGACAGAAACAACACCATATATAAAAAAAAATACTGATGTCTGAAACAATGACAAGAAGTTAAATACTGGCATTCTTAGACAAATAAAAGAAGGTAGAGACAATGTTACTAGCTGTGAATGAATCCACCAGTCTTCATGTCTTCATTTTGGATGGCACATCAACATTAACAACATAGATTCATGAAAGCACCACATTTCTATGAGATATGTCAGCCAGGTACAGTTTTTACTTTTCGGACCACTGCAAAAATGCAACACTTTCCAACACTGCAGGACTTCATAAACAACTTGACGGAACAAATTAGCAGAGATATGATGAAACTTCAACACACCTCCAGAGTTAATTCAATTCACTATTACTGTTGTAAACTGGATGAAGGCTCCTTGCAGTTAGAACTGATAGACCATCCAAACATCACCTGATTTGAAGGGGTAGCTTTAAGATTCTCACATATGAACCCTATAAAAACAGTCTCATTCCTCCCTTACAAGTGTTTATATTTTTCCTTTTTGTTGATGTTAATATTTAGTACTTTTAATCATTTGTGGATATGTGCTCTGTAAGTAACAGCCAAAAACAATGTAGCAAAATTAGATATTAAGGATTTTTCAATGGATTTCTGCGATGTAACAGAATTAGTGACAGATCTTTGCTCCGTATTGTGATGTACAGCTGTGCTCAAAATTATTCATACCCTTGGTAAATATGATCAAAGAAGGCCGTGAAAATTAATCTATATCATCAATCCTTTAGATATTTTATTTAAAAAATTTACTAAAATCTAACCTTCAGAATCTCTCCAGACCCTTCAGATTTCCAGCTGCATGTTGATGCTTCTCCTCTTCAGTTCACCACACTCATTTAATATAGGGTTCAGCTCAGGGAACTGGGTTGGCCAGAGCAGAAGCTTGGTTTTGTTCTCAGTGACCCATTTTTGTTTTGATTTTGATGTTTGTTTGAGGATCATTGTCCTGCTGGAAGAACCAACCATGGCCCATTATAAGATTTCTAGCATGGACAGTCAGTTTTTAATTTTCTATCCATTGGTATTTTATAGAATCCATTATGCTATCTATCTGAACAAGATGGATCTCCGGCAGAAAAATAGGTCCACAACATTAAAGATCCAGCAGTATATTTCATTGTACACATGGGGTACTTTTTTTATCCCTGTGTGCACCAAACCCATCTTGAGTGTTTGCTGCTAATTTCTGACCCCAAGACTCAACTATTTTCTGCAGTTCTCCAGCTGTGATCCTTGGAGTCTTTGGCCACTCAAACTCTCCTCCTCACCGTGCATTAGGAAGATATAGACACATGTCCTCTTACTGTATTAGAGAAATATTTATTTCATAATGTGATTTTCACCCACTTTTTTTTACTTTAATTAAAGGTTAGATTTTGTTTTTAATTTTTGAATGAAAGATCAAGTGGATAAACAATGCAGATTTATTTTCACAGCCGCCTTTGATCATATTTATCAAGGGTATGAATAATTTTGAGCACCGAGTGAAACGGGTTACTGAAAATGAAAAACAAAAATGTAGAATGAAGACTTGGTTCAATCAGTCAGTTGATTGGATGGAGGATAAATGTGAGATTGCAGTCCTGCATACGTCACCAAAGAGAAGTGTCATTTTCACTGGAAGATCGAGTTCACATTTTGAATAAAAATTATGAGGTTAAAAAAAGAAAAAAATGTATGCATGGATGAATTGTTTACAATGAGATCATTAAGATTAATTTAGAAAACCGATAGGGTGAATTTTCATTTTATGCTAACTTTAAAGATATTTTGTCTTTCATTGATAATTGATTGATAATATTAATTATATTACAGTCTAAATAACTTTGAAAATGTTTGCCACATCATTAAATTATATTTTAATAATCTGGACTTCAAAAGACGGTAGTTTGCCCTTATTTGACAACTTCTGCATTATTTACAACTTCTTTTGTATTTGCTGTAGATTTAATTTTATAACACAATCACTCATACAGAGATTTAATTTAATCTATTGAAGTGCCTTGACTTAAATTTTTGCAAAACTCCAAAAACTTATATATACATACAATTCTAACTGAAATGAACACTAGTAGCAGTAAAACACCAACAACTTATATTTCTTTTCACATATGATTACAGGGCAGATTATCAATTAACAAATACTCACTAATGAAGACTAAACACTATGTTATGACCTCAAAAATGTCTAACATGGAGATTGGTTTTGTAAACTAATAAATGTTTGCCTCATATTTCCAGATTCATATGGCTTTTCTGATGTAGTAAGCTTGCTCTGTAGCACACCTGGTACCGTGGTGAACTTGCAATATGGAGTCCTGTGAAACACGGTTTGACAAAACAACTCAAAGCCAAGTAGAAACATAATATAATGGCAAAATTTTAAAATACTACATTTTTCTGTCATTAATACTATCAGTTGTCCCTAGGGCTGGGGTTAGTGTAGGAGCTATGTTATTTTCAAATGTGATAGAGCTTTAACCTTTTAGCACCTCTCACTGTACATTTCACTTCTGAAATGCAAAGATGTGTGCATGAACCAACATGACAACCAATAAAATGTTGGATTTTTGTTATAAGAAAAAAAGTTATTAAACCTGTTATACTGTATTATGACAGCACTTTTTTTTAAACCAAATTTCAATATCGTGATAATACCGTATACCGTAATAAAAGCATTAGCAATTAATCGCAACATGAAAATTTGATACCGGCATATCCCTAGTTGGCAGTCACATTTATCTGTTTCGGAGAAATTTCAATGTGATTTTTTTAGTACCACTGACTGGAAATTTCATCCTCTTCCCCTTCTCTCCAAAGGAATTTCCTATCACTTTCTACTGTATCTGTGAGGAATGTGCACAACTAAATATTACCATGAAAGTCTAGTCAACAGGTTGTCTGAACAACTAGTTGAGCAGTTGGTCTTAGCCCTGTATAATTAGGCTGTGTGTGATATTTTGCATGTAATGTGGAAAGACAAATTACCTGTCACTGGAAACTTGTTGGATTGCTGCATATGACACAGTGTAGCAGTCGAGTCAGAAATCATGTGCCGTGTCCTTGTACGACTAACCCTGTGTTTGAGCGATTGGGAGCCGCTCTGGCATGATAAACATTCGAGGAAGGTGGAGATTTGAAAGCTGCTGTGTGTTTAAAGAGGAAGAGTGCAAGGTGGGCTAACCAGGTACAGTATGTACACATGAACAAAAACAAAAGCACACACATTGTACTCAATACTCAAATTGGGTGCGCGACAAAAAAAGAAGAAAACAATGAAAACAAAACAAAAGACGGCACACCAAATCTCCAAAATGCTAATATTTAATAGACTATCACACAGGTGATGTTTCGAGCACAAAGGCTCTTCACCAGACAATTAAAAATTTAAACCAATAAGCCATTACACAAACAGGTAATTAGTCACATGACTAAAAAAAAAAAGACATACATATACATACATTACCAAAAAGAAAACACACACACACACACACACACACACACAAAGCCATGGGAAAAAAGAAAAATACGAAATGTGAAAGTAGTTCTAATCATACAACATTAATAATGATATTAATATTACCTGCATGAACCAAAAAAAACCTTAATGAAATGAACAAATGTCAAAATCTTCATTAAATCTTCATGTTTCAAAAGTAATTTATTAATGTCACCTCCACGCCTTGAACATTTGACT
The DNA here is from genome assembly GCF_001515625.1 of Sinocyclocheilus rhinocerous. Classification (NCBI taxonomy): domain Eukaryota; kingdom Metazoa; phylum Chordata; class Actinopteri; order Cypriniformes; family Cyprinidae; genus Sinocyclocheilus; species Sinocyclocheilus rhinocerous. Next base: position 432,683 of record NW_015624650.1, on the reverse strand, counting down.
AATTCTATTCTGACATAATGTAAAGTAGAAATCGAATGTCTAAAAGCAGCAAAATGCTGAGCAACCAGACTTTTGAAATCTTGGTTTCTAATGGCGCAACAATCTTCTGAAATCCGAGTCTTTAGAGGTCTACATCTGAGGTCTACTTTTGCTCACATAGCAAAGACCACAAGAGCAAGTGGTTTTACAGGAAATAGTGCATTTAAAAAAATCTGCAGTATGAGGATGCTTAAAAGTTTGAGTTTTATAAGTAAAGTTACATTGTTGACAGTTGCCACATGTATAATTAATTACCGAAGGGTACTTTGTTTAGAAAATGTGAGACAGGTGTTAAATCCCCTCAAACCAAAATACTGTGAAGATTAGACGGTCTGTTATAATGCTTAAGCATGTACACATGTGGATAATGTGACAGCTTCAAGTCTTTTGCCGTGGGCTGCTAAAAGTTCGGAATGAGGCCAGTATTTTTATCTTACAGACTCAACCCGAAGCAGGCCCCCAGTTTTCACACTATAAACATTTTTTGACACTGTTGCCTGCAACATTATGACATAGAGTAGTGATAGCAACAGCAGTATGTTCTAAAGAACAACATCTTGCATATGCATTGATTTACAATGAAGGTGGAACCTTAGACAACTACCAGTCACCCAGAACACTCTATAGCATTGTGATTATGTTTTTTGCAAGGAAAAATCAAGTGATTTATCTTTGTTTAGCACTTTTTACAACATTTTATAAAGCATGTTCTTTCAAAGCAGCTTTACAAAAAAATCAGGATCTTAACACACACACATATATATATATATATATATATTATTGAACGTTATATAGTTTACATTTTGCGATGATATATGCAAAAATCAACTGCCTGACTGTTTAGATCATCGCAAAATGTAAATTATATTATCGTCCAGTGACATATTTAAAGTTGGATATACAGTACATCCAACTTTATCTACATACATACAGTATACTCAAGTAAAGCAATATAGACTATACAGTTGCAAAATGTAAACTAGGCCTATATTATTGCCTAGTGAAATATTAAAGTTGGATACATTCCGTATTACATCTAACTTTGTGCATTTTCATGTAAAGAACCATATATTATAATAAAGCAAATTTTAACCTCTTGATTGTTAAATAGAATATATTGCTTCACTTAAGTACACCTATAATATGTACCACGGCTTAACACCGGTATCACCGTCAGCACCATCTATCGCGGCAAGCCTAATTCAAATGTCAATATATTAGCTTACAAATCATGCACTGTTTTTAGATCATAATGCAGTGTTGTGCAAGAATTATGTGAAAATAAGTCTTTATTAATCGACGGCAATTCATCTATGTAATCATAATTTGTGAAAAATAATAAAAAAGTTGGTGTTTTACTGTTACTCCTATTCATTTCAGCTGGAAACTGAAGATAATTACATGGATTTGTATGTTTTTGGAGTTTTGCAAAAAATCTAGGTAAAGGTACATTTTTCTTATGTTTGATAAGCTTATGTTGATAATTTTACTAACAAAAAGCACCACGTTTTTTGGACATACATGGTAATGCCATGTTTTTGGACATGATAACATTGTATAACCATGTTTTTAGACAAATACCATGATAATACAAAAGCTTTTGCACATGATATAAATGTACTACTATGCTTTTTGAATATGAATGTGTGTTTTTCGGCAGGTAGCATGGAAGTACCATGTTGGACTTGGAATCATGATACAACCAAGGTTTTCTGGACGTGTAGCATGGTAATACCATGTTTTATGGACATGCACTATGGTACAACCAGGGTTTCTTGGAATATGTACCACAGTAATATCAGTTCTTTTCACTACTGTTTAAAAGTTCGGGGTTGTTAAGATTTTTTGGGTTCGAATGCTTTTTGCAAGAAGTCTCTGATTCTCACAGAGGCTGCATTTGATCAAAATACAGTAAACAATAATATTACAATTTAAAAGAACTGTTTTCTGCTGGTAAAGCTGAATTTTCAGCAGCCATTACGCCAGTCTTCAGGGTCACATGATCCTGAGAAATCAAAGATTTCTTACTATTATCAATGTTGAAATTAGTTGTGCTGTTTGATATTTTTGCGGAGACTGTGATATATTTTTTCAGTGTTCAAAAGAACAGCATTTATTTGAAACAGAAATATTTTGTAATATTATAAATGTCTTTAATGTCACTTTTGATCAATTTAATGCAACCTTGCTGAATAAAAGTATTAATTCCTTTCTAAAAAAAACTTTCCAAAACTTTTGAAACAACAGTGTAGCATAACTGCAATATGGTAAGTACTTTTTGTGTACAAATTCTATGTTGCTTTATGTGCAGATCTGTTTGGATAGACATCAGCACAACACCTGACTGTTTTCACTTCAGCACTGCAGTTTTGAAGGAACTTTTATATATATTTGATACCCTTGACTTACTTGCTTGTCAGGTTTGACATATCTTCCTTGAGTAAAATACCTTGAGCATAATATCACACAACAACCCATTAAGTCTGCATCGTTTGGTGTGTTGGAAACTATTCCATCCACTCTTCATGTAACAATCTGTTTACACTTCCATAATTTCAAAATTGAATAAATTTTCATATTAACGTCATATTATCATGACATGCAATCAACAGTTCTAATTGAAACTGATTATGTAAGAAAACAATTAAGTGCATTGAGATGTACTTGAGTGGGTTAGAGCTTATTAAAACAAATAGTAGTAAATAAAAATAAACACAGTTCCTAACTCAGAACCCATGAGTGTCTGTGTGGAAACTGTGGAAAAGCTTCCTTGAAAATACAGAACCTAGAGCAGCCATTCACCTGAATATGAAATTATTAGGGCTGGGTATCGATTCAGATGTTCCAATTCGATTCGATTTCGATTTTCAAGCTCTCAATTCGATTCGATTTCGATTTTCTGTTCGATTTCGATTTTCGATTTCAATTCTCGATTCGATTTGACTATATGAATGAATATAGATTTAATACAAATCCTACATTTATAAAAAATGAACAGTGAACATAAGATTACAAATGGTTAATTAATAGGAAATTAAGAGCCACAAACCTGTATATTAAACACTTTTTATTTTAGGTACACTTGGGTACAATAAAACAAAACCCCACTATATATTTCAAATGCATACAATGAATAGACAGAATTTTGATGCAAGATGAAAAACTGATGCTGAAAATTGGACAAGTCAGAACAGTCGCATGCCTTGATCAAACAGGATCAGGTTATTTTATGTTTAAGACAAAACAAACATAAAATCTCACAGCATTAGCTGTAACATGGAGGCTGCAACCCTATGAAATTAATTTGTAGAGGTGGCACAGAAGAACACAAAAGTGGCTTGGTGTACTTTCAGACATTTAATGAGGCTCAGAAGTGGAATGAGTGCAATTAAATCCATAAATTCATGATGATATTAATGTTTTAAATATAAAATTTTGAATATAGAAATATTAAATGATTTAAATAACTGAAAAGATACTTTAAAAATTAAACTAAAACTGCCAGCAGGTGGCGGCAAGTCTTATTTTTATCACTGAATCATTCATTCAATTGATTCATTCGAATGGCTGATTCATTCAGGAATGAAGCAAGTTGACTGTCTTTATGAATGGGTAATCATGAATCACTGACTCACTAGATTCGTTCAGAAACGCACGTTCATTCATAAACGAGACACCGCTGTGTTTGAATGGAGATGCGCAGCGGCTCCGCTGTGTCTTTGTTTTAAACTATTTTCGATGACGAAATAGAGCAAAATCAGACAATAGTGTTATAGTCAGACAATGTAAGTCACTTAATATTAACTTCTTGTTTATTGAATTGTTGTATTAAAACAGTATCACATTTACAAACTCCCTTAAAAATCATTAAAAGCTGTCACTCATCTTAGTTCATCTCGATCTCACATTTATAATCAACGAAGCTCTCTACACTGCGCAATGAATCTCTCACTTTGCTTATGAAAGGATTCGTGAGATATGTCTGTGATACATTACTCAACGCTGCAAAAACACGTAGAAACATTTGAAGCTCCCCTGAGCGCAATCACAAGTATGATGAAGATTTGGTCAGTCGCACTGGTGCTCCTAAAAAAAATTTCAGTCGCACGCAGTAGTTTTCAGTCGCAAATGCGACTGAAATGGTCGCACTGTAGAGCCCGGGATCCGCCATTTTAAGCAATGAATGAATGACGGACTCTCCGTTGTAACGTCGCGCAAGGCAAATAAGGGGGTGACATCTAGTGGATTAGACTAATAAGATTAACGTAAATCTTATGTTCAATGTTTGTGGAAATAAATATAGAAAAAAATCGATTTGTGGCCTTTGAGAATCGATATTGAATCGACCACATTTTAAAAAAACGATATATCGAAAAATCTATTTTTTTGCCCAGCCCTAGAAATTATGCCATTTTCTACTGGTATTATTATTAATATTTTTTGGCACGGCTCTTTTCTATACAATACAATAATAGTACAAATAATTCCATACAATAATCAAAAATGAAAAGCAATGTATATGATGAAGGTCTGCAATATATGATCCCAAATTACTTCACACTGCAGCAATGACAGACAAATTTGTGACAAATGAGTGATGACAATGCCATATATATATATATATATATGTTTAAATCATGTTTGATAACGCATGATATTACCATGGTATTTTTGATTATTAAAGGAACAGGGATAACAACAGTGACAGAAATTTAGAAAGCGGTAAGCAAAAACAACAAAACAAGAATAAGGGAAAACAACAATATAACAAGTGACATGACATGTGGCCAAGTATGGTGGTTACGAGTCCGACTCTCTAACCATTAGGCCACGACTTCCCTGCACTATTGCACTTTCCATATAGTGCAATAGTGCAACAGTAGGGTTCCAGAAGTAGGCACGTTATGTACGAGAAGCTGCAAAAGACACAGGCGCAAGTGGAATCTACAAAACATGGTGACATTAATTTTTGAGTAAATATAATGAAGGCCTATCCAGAAGTATTTTCTCCATAGGGGAATTGATCGTTAACAATAACTTACAAGACAGCTATGTGGTTGTTAATCATTGGGATATGCTTTATTTCAGCATATTTTTCAAATAATCATGTTTAACAGCAGGAATCTTGGTAACTACATTACCCATGAAAACAAGGGCAGTGTTAATTTTTTATTATTTTTTTAATTTTAAATAAATGTATGTATTGTTAAATATACTGTTTCTATATATCACCAACATCTATAGGCCTAATAATTTTATATGTGTCCATTGTTTTTAATTTATGTCATTCAAATCAAAAAGATGTGAGATCACTGCACTCATCCAATACAATCAATAAAAATCATAATGAACTTAACTGAATTTATGATTTATGTCATTCGCAAATGCCTCATGGGACTGCTGTTCTTTACACAGTCTTGTGCCTTTATCTTTTGTCAGATTTTATTTATTTATTTATTTATTTTGTAATTTGATTCCCCTTGTAGCTGGTTGGTTTGGTTCATGACCTATAATGGTGTTTTAAATACCTTCTAAAATACTTCCAAAACCAAGGCCACTGAAAAAGTGGGCAGCACTTCTGAACTTGACAGTGACTGACACAATGGTACTACTGTAGGTTTTTTTTGGACAAGATATCAATAAATCACATAACATTCATTTTAGTACGAGTAACATGGTAATAGCACCTAATACCATGGTATCAACACAGTACAGATACCTCTACTACACTTACGAGCATCACAGGCGCATTCATGCTAATGATGTCCAAAAAATGCAGTCTAGTTAGGCAGTGCACTAGGTTTTAAAAGCCAGTACACACAGAGCTGTATACGTTACAGACATAACGCATCAATACCAAATCTTCAGACATAATCAATATATCATTTTGAGAAAGAGATAAAAAAGTGGTTTTACATATAAAGACTAAATGACTTTATGTGTACCGATCGGTAAGTTATATAATACATAACCTGCTGTCTGAAACAGAAGCGACAGGTTTTGCATAAAGCGAGCTAGTAAACTGCCCCAGTTAATGTGTAACTACTGATTAGAACACAACCAATAACACATTCAAAGTTTAATATCCCAAGGTATATCTCGTTAGTATATGTGCAGATAACTTACACACTTATAAGCAGCTGTGAAACTCCTGTATAGCAGTGTTCGGTCTGCCTGTGCTGGACTTTCAGCCCATCTCCCACAAACTTCCGACGGTCTGCCTATCCCGCAACTGACGGGTGGAGAGCGGAATTGCAATTCCCACTATGACCAAGGGTTTAGGTCATGTATATTAATTAGTTCATGCTGACGTCGCTAGGAAACCTTCCTAGAGCGTCCAATCACGTTTCTGTATTAATAAACATGAGCCAAGCCTTCGCTGCAGTTGGATTCGATAGTGCGGCAACTGACTATAACGCCCGCGTTCCTATGTCTGCATCGAGCCAATCAAGTTGGCGTCTGTCAGCAGATATGATTAATATTCATGAGCCACACCTTCACCATAGTAGGTTTCACAAAATAACGAATGAAGGCGGAAAAGGCCCAGTTCTTTTCCGGATATGGAGAAAAGGACGATGGGAATTGTAGTGAAATAAATAGAATGGCTGCAGTTCAGTGTGATTATGTGTAGGTTACTTTTGATCCTCTTTTCTGAAATAGTTGTATTGCAGTCAAGTATATGATTCAGAAATCATTCGGATGTGCTGATTTCATTATTTTTGATGCTGGAAACAGTTGTGCTGCTTTACATTTTTGTGTAAACTGTGATACTCTGTCATTCAAAAGTTTGGGATAAGTGAAAAAAAAAAAAAAAACCGGTTTCACAAAAATATTAAGCAGCATAACATTGATAAATATAAGAACTATGATTTAATAACTGAGCACCAAATCAACATAATTAGAATGATTTCTGACTGGAGTAATGGCTGTTGTTGTTGTTGTTTTTTATTATTTCACAATATTACTGTTTTTGTTGTATTTTTACTTTTTACAATTGTAAAGCTTTTAAAACTTTGGTGAGCATAAGACACTAATCAATCAATCAATCAAACGAACAAACAAAAGCTAATTATTCCAAACTTTTGACCATTAGTGTATGATAGTATACATACTTCCACAGTGTGTATAAATGTTCAGTTCATACCTTTCGATGCTATATGTGACTGAAGAGACGAGGCTGAAGAAGGAAATAGTGCTGTATTATGGGAAATCCCCCTGGATGCTCTCTCCTAGTGTTTTATTGTTCATGTGCAAGTTTGAGATTTCAGCAAAGGTTATTACAGGTTATAGTGACCTGCATTCAGACTACATGTATTGAGATTAAAAACTGGTCCAAACACAAGACATTTTTATGTCTCTAATCACAAAATTAATATATAACATTTAATGCATTTTTAGCAGTTTGAACAATGCATGCATAGTGTTTTTATGCAAGGCTTAAAACTTGGACAAATTGTTACAATACATAAATTGTTAACAATACATAAGCTCTGTTTTCTATGTAAGTCTGTTTCCACCATAGAATAAATAAATAATAAATAAATAAATGTTACTTTTTATCTCACAATTCAAACTTTTTTCTCGTAATCGTGAGTTTAAATCTCACAATTCTTATTTGTTTTCTATGAATTCTGAGTTTACGTTTTGCAATTATTACTTTTTTAATAACAAAGGTCTATTGCAACTTTTTATTTCACAATTTAAACTTTTTTAGTTCAAATTTGAGTTTAGATCGCACAATTTGGACTTTTCTTCTCAGAATTGCAAGTTTACATCTCACAATTGCGGGTTAACATCTTGAAATTCTGTGTTTATATCTCACAATTCTGAGAATTGCACAAAAATAATTCATAATTTTGAGGTATAAAGTCAGAATTGCTAAGAAAAAAATAATTGCAGTTACTTTTTTTAAATGTTTCATCCCGTTGCAGAAACAAGCTTCCATAGTTTTCTTATCAGTCTTAAAGGGGTCATATGATGCGATTTCAATTTTTCCTTTCTCTTTGGAGTGTTACAAGCTCTTGGTGCATAAAGACGATCTGTAAAGTTGCAAAGACTAAAGTCTCAAATCCAAAGAGATATTCTTTATAAAAGTTAAGAGTCAGCCACACCTACCTAAAACGGCTCGTTCTAACACACCCCCACATATCTACATCACTATGTGGAAAGATTTGCATAACGTCACACAAATTCATGTGTTTTTTTAACCTTAAACCGCATAAACACATTTCATTACACCAAATACACAAAATAATGTTATTTTTAGCAACATCATATGACCCCTTTAAAGGGACAAAGGGATGAAAATTCGATCATTTACTCACTTTCAAGTTGTTCCAAACCAGTATGAATTTTTCTTCTGTTGAACACAAAAGTAGATATTTTGCAGAATGTTTATAACCAAATAGTTGGTGTCGCCATCAACTTCCATATAGTATGGGGAAAAATAATAATAAAAATAAATACTATGTAAGTCAATGGCTACCTGTCACGAATCCGGTCCGTGGCCTTCCGGCCGATTGCCACTAGAGGTCATTCTACCATTACATTGACTCCACTCCCCAAGTGTTAGCTGCCTTACCGAGCCATTCCGTGTTTTCTGTTTTAGTCTCGTGTATTGTTCTGCGTTTATCACTCATCTAGCGATAGCTGCATTACTGAGCCTAGTGTCTTGTTTTCCTTGTTTTCATCATCTTGCCTTGTCTGTTTACCCGTATTCTGATCACTGCCTGTGTACCTGGATTATCCCTCGAGTCTCGCCCAATTGGATACTGTTCGCCCCTGCCTGGACCTTTGCCTTGTACCTGGATTATCCCTCTTGCCTTGTCATCAATATACCTGTTTGCAATTGTCTGACCTATGCCTGTTTTTGACCACGTCTCTTGTGAATAAAGCTTTGCAGATGGATCCGCACGCTTCCTGTGTTCCCTCCGTTACACTACCAGCCACTGTTTGGTTGCCTACATTTATTTTTATATACTTCTTTTTTTTTAAGCCTTTCTAATTCTTGGTGACGAGTTAGAAAGAAAGAATCTAAACGTTTTTCTGCTTTCTCATATTCATTTTCGAATTAAAATGTGGGTCAAGGGAAGTCAGTCGCGGGTCAAATCAGCAGAGTGACTTTATTTGAAGCCTGCAGCGTGTCTGTGGACGGCTGCTGTATATCCGCACTGCTCTGCTGAGCATTTTCCAGCATGCATTGTGATAGCTTTGTTTCCTCAGTGGCAGTTTGCCCATGTGAAAACACAGAGTGCAACATGCAAAACACGTTTCCTCTTCCCTCAATTCGCAGCCCTTGAAAACAATAGCATTGCAGCACATTTCAAGAAGAGGGAAACTATTTTGAGGTTGCATGAGCCAAATGACGGCAGTCCACAGTGTTGACGTGGACAGTCTGTCAGATCTAGGCATGAGAAATGAGCTTCAAAAACAAGAGCTAATGGTGCAATAGCTGCTCCCTACAGAAAATAGCATTTTTCTTTTTCAACTTTAGTTTTACAGTATAATGTGCAGATAATATATGCTAACTTTCTGTATGCATGGAATACATGGATGAGCTTTTATATTCGCCAAAATGTGCAGTACCAGAGCACACTGGGCAACATATTGTATCCCACAATGCAATGCGCCTTACTTGACCTTATACTTTTTCTGTTTGGAATTTTCAGTGTGAACACACTACTAAAATGGCTTAGAATAGTGCGTGAATTAGACTATGCCTTGAGGGAACTTTCTGAGAACTAAAAAAGCAGCAAGAAGAAGAATAGAAGAATGAAGACTTTTAAGTGTTCATGGCAGACTGTCACCAGCTGCCTTTGCTCCAACAAAGTTTCAGATATTAATCTAGACAGAAGTGATGAAAACAGTGCATGCACAAAAGTAAAAACAAATTAATAAATAAAAAACAACTTCAAATATATGCACAAAAAATATGAACTTCTGAAATAAAATAAAAAACGGCATGATAAATAGTAAAAAGTCTTTTAAAAATATTTGCTCTTTGTATCTTTACTCGCAGATATTTTTAGATCTCTGTTGCTACTTTTGCATTGTTTATTTACTGCGTTATTGTTTTTTGTGCAGCACTGAGGCCACTTTTGATTAAGAATTAAGGCTACAGAGGATTTTGTTGTATAATTTTTAGTTTGAAATGAATTAAAATACTCAGAAGTGTTTCTAACCTTTAACCCTCTGCTGCTGTTCGGTCAGATTTGTCCGTAAAAATTTTACTTTTTTTTTTTTTTTTGCTTCATCAGAATGCTGTGAAACTTGGTAAAGGTTTTGGCACTTTCTATGTGAAAATAAATAGAAATAATTAAATGCATACACAAATAAATAAATAAACATGGACATTATTCAAAAAGGTTAAATGGTCTTGAAAAAAAATCTAACTTGTACTGTTTGCGGACAAAAATGACCTCATTGGAAATGAATGGGGAGTGAATTTCATCTTGTGGAAATGTTACTAAAAGCTTTTTTTTTTTTGAGGCACCAACCTCAAACAACTTGTTTAGATTTATGGTTTCAATTTTCATGCAGTTTTAGAGTAAAACATGTTTTGGAAAAACTGTTACTTCAGCAATAATCTGCTTAGTCTTCTTTAAGAGAGACTAAACTTAAGTCTGTGCTCCAAACCATTCAAGAGTTACAACAGTTTTTTTTGTTTTTTTTTTCAGGTCAATGCTCAAAAAGTGGTTAACAAGTAATAAATGGATCATAACTATTCCTTAAATGTAACTTAGTACCATAAAATCCTCTAAAAACATAAAATATTAACTAAAAAAACATTATCAAACTAAAATAGAGTTCATTCATTTAATTGAAATAAAAAAGCGAGCAGCACTAGAGGGTTAATTTTTCCCCCAAAAAATTTTCAATACTATTTTTTAATACTTTTATGGCTATATGTGTATAAATAGTATTTTCTTTACCTGTAATACAAGTTATTCACTTTTGCACACACAATAAAAAGCTGCTTAACCGCTGAGCTGCTTCACCATTTTATTCCCCACAAATTGTGCACTCTAAAAAAATTCTGAGTTAAAAACAACCTTTTTTTCAGCTGTTTAAATTATTTATTTTCAGAGGTGGTTCTGAGTGTTTTTTTGGTGCAAAGGCCCACTCTCAATGAAATCCCTCTATCAACATATATGTATATGGGATTTTTTTCAATCTTTTATCATTGTAAGAACTTAAAGCCTGAAGTCTGATAGAAACAATATAAGCATTTCTGTGCTATTTTAAATAAATCACCAATAATTAAACAGGGATATCAAGCATGTACATTGCTCATGTCATGTAATTCAGTGATTCTAAGGGCATTCATACTACAATATACCTGCTATTAGACAGTGTCCACCATACATGAACATGAAAACACAAATGCATTTTGACATTCGGTATAATCTATTAATTTATTTACTATGAAAAGGGGGCAAGATCAAAAGGGGAATGCCAGAGAAAAGGTCACTAGGATGGGTGGAGAAAGTCCTTCAATCTGGAACGGCTGTTAAAAAAGGACAAATTAGAAAAATTTAACTTTATTACAAAGAAGCAAATATAAAAAATATATATGACAGGAATATTTAAGTAATAATAATAATAATGACAAATTTCTGTTATACTAAAATACTGATTATTACGCATCAAATTTTTGTAATGTAGTTCTTCAATCCGAAAGGTTGTCGTTCTTTATTTTGGGCTGTCAGCAGTAACTGTTAAGTTTAAAATGGCAGTTTTCAGGTTATCATGTTCAAACTGATTATCGTCCTGTTTCTAGTTTTCATTGTATTATTTCAAACTCTGGGTGTTGGTACCTTGCTCCTACAGCGGCGTTTGCATAAGCCAAACTCTTGATTGACAGGTCCACTGCTGTGCTCTTGCCACTCGCCACTGGCATAGCTTTGCACTGTGATGTGATAGCACACTGATCGATCCGATCTCACACTGTATGGACGGCTCACAATGGAAGACTGGCATACAGCAGGATCCCAGTGTCTTAACCTCTACACACACACACACACACACAGAGAGACAGTGGGACAGTGAGACAGAAGGAGAGTGGGAGAAGATCTGAGGAATCTCTTAAAGGCAGAGTTCACCCAAAATATAAAAGTTCATTCATCATTTATTCACCAAAATGTATGACTTTTTTTTCTTTTGTGGAATTCATGCACACGTGCATTTAAATATGGTGTGTCTAGCCTCGTAGACAGACTACAATGATGAAACATGTGAGAACCAGTAATGACTTAAATTTCAGACTGTTTCTAACATACAGCTAATGTATGGAATACTTTTATGGCAGTTTTGTGGCTGTTTTATAGTTTGACATCGCTCTTCTGCTTTCGTGTGTCCCATGGAAGAAGAAAAAAAGTCATTCAGCTTTGGCTGAACGACATAAGAATGCATGAATGATGACAATATTGTGGGTGAACTGCATCTTTAAACGTACACAACACCAGGTAAATACATTGTAAATGAAATACATCGATAGCTCAATCACAAAGTGCCATCTGGTGGATACTTAAGACATAATAAGTCTTGCTAGACATACCCTTGTGAACAAGAAGTACACTTTAGGATACTTTTAAAAAGAGTATTTATTATGGTAATAATTTACTTTAAAAGTGCAAACTGAATGTAATTTCTCAGACACTTAATTACATGTTATTAAACAAAAATGGATTATAGTTTAAATTTATATAAAATCCATTCAGCCGATCTCCGGGTCTGGCGGTAGCAGTGTTGCCAGATGTACGATAATTATCGTATTTGTACCATAATATTGACCTCTGTACGATGTACGATCAATAATACCATAATGTACGATAATAGAATTTTGTGCCACCAAATGATAGTCGTTGTAATCATAGGGCTGTACGTCTACCTTCATGATTGTGAGGAGACTTGAACGTGTTACGTATGTCTTTCATCTCATCTCACGTCTTCTCGACCAATCATCGTGGAGAATGACTCTCTCTCATGAGCACAAGTTAACGTTCCTACCGCTGAGGTCGATAGTTTAGCAATAAAGTATACAAATGAGTGCTGAAAAGGATAAATAGCTGTAACATCTAGATAAATAGCTGTATTCTGAACGTTTGACTCGTGTACGATAATTTTCTTCCAAATACGATAATTTTGAACTTCTGGTTCGATACTTGGACATTTCCAATCTGGCAACACTGGGCGTTAGCACTTTTAGCTGCAGCTTAGCATAGATCATTGAATCTGATTAGACCGTTAGCATCTCGCTCAAAAATGACCAAAGAGTTTCAATATTTTTCCTATTTAAAACTTGACTCTTCTGTAGTTACATCGTGTACTAAGACCGACAGAAAATGAAAAGTTGCGATTTTCTAGGCCGATATGGCTAGGAACTATACTCTCATTCCGGCGTAATAATCAAGGAACTTTGCTGCCGTACCATGGGTGCAGCAGGCACAATGATATTACGCAGCACCTGAAAATAGTCCCCAGCTGGATAATAGGAAAAATATCGAAACTCTTTGGTCAATTTTGAGCGAGATGCTAACGGTCTAATCAGATTCAATGATCTATGCTAAGCTACAGCTAAAAGTGCTACCGCCAGACCCGGAGATCGACTGAATGGATTCGAAAACGGTAAAACTCAACTGTTTAACTCTAGGGGAGTTGGAAAATGGTGGCGTGTTCCTTTAAGTACATCGCTATATGTAATTTCACAGTTGCTTTTATTGTCTTTGAAATGTGGTTAAACTGCACTGTTGAATGTAATGACAAGCATTTATGGCAAAATAAAATATACATGTCACTTCCACTGAAACTTGCATGCCATAAATATATTTGTTATTACACATTTGTAATGAAGTCACAATTTAGTACATTTAAAATATTTTAACTTTAAATACTTAAACAAGTGCTTTAGTATGTTTTTCAACACATCAAAATAATTGTACTTTTTAAAGCATGATAAATAAAACTTATAATTTGACTTTTTTTTAAATATAGTTTTAAGATTTGAAGTATACTACAAGTGCACATTTGATACAATCATGTGCATTTCTTTTTCACAAGGGTACATGTAGCTGTGAGGGCTCTAACCTCAATGGAGAAGCTGTATGTATCTGATTCGCCCATTTTAGCAGCTTGGAGAAGAAAGTAAAAGCCATAGAGGCTGATGGTTTGAGTGCAGCACTCTTGTTCCATACGGTGACACAGGGAAAAACACAACACACAAAACACTGCCTTACAAGCAAGTAAAAGAACATAAGCATGAAAGAAAATGCATGGGTTGACTTTGTCATATTGTAACAACAGTAATTGCAAGTGATTGAAGGACTGAAAAGCTCTGGGAATGGCCATAACACATCAGTGTTAAAGTGTCAGAAAGTGTACAGAACCCTATCAAACATCATTCCGGATAGCTTGTTTGGAGAAGTCAGTCACGACCATGTCGCCCCTGCTGTAAAGCTATGGAAAAAACATACTGATCAACCCTGAAGCTACTGAATTAGTTTTCATTTGGTGACAAAAAAATCTATACAACTTGTATTGAAACAAGCAGCTTGTGAATTATGTATGGCACTACATCTGGAGTGATGGGTGGGTTGAATGTAGTGTTGTGTTTGTCATCTCTACACACACTTACAGTGTGGTAATGATTAGACAGGATGTGAAGCAGCCAAGATTCAGGAAGAACTCTGATGTTCTGCAGCTCTTGCAGATGCTGCCCTGAGACATAAACACATATAAACAACATAACTAGAATATAGTGTTGGGTGGTAAACAAAGTAGCAACGCTCTAACTTAAGTACATTTGTCAGTAGTGTTATTTCCAAAAGAGTGTAGCTTTTCCGGTGAAGTGATAGTGTGTGGTTGAAGGAATAGTTCACCCAAAAATAAAAAGTTTACTCTTGCGCCATCCAGCATGTAGAAGAGTTTGTTTCTTAATCAGAACGGATTTGGTTAAATTTAACATTACATCACTTGCTCACCAATGGATCCTCTGCAGTGAATGGGTGCCGTCAGAATGAGAGTCCAAACAGCTGATAAAAACATCATAATAATCCACAAGTAATTGTCAAGACTCATCAATTAATGTCTTGTGAAGTGAAAAGCTACGTGTTCATAAGAAACAAACCCATCATTTAAGTCTTTTAACTTTAATCCATTGCTTCTGGCCAAAATGCCAGTCCAAAATCCATTGTACTGTTTTTGCTCGTAAACAGTGCTTGATCTGTGCATATTTCTCCCCTGATTCAGACAAGACAACTTTTTTACTGGAGAAAGCAATATTATGGACAGAGGACTCATATTTTTTGCCAGAAGTAACGATTTGAAGTTAAAAACACCTTTATGATGGATTTGTTTATAATAAACATGCAGCACACTGGAGTCTTGTATACTTGTGGATTATTGTGATGTTTTTATCAGCAGTTCGGGCCCTCATTCTGACGGCACCCATTCACTGCAGAGGATTCATTGGTGAGCAAGTGATGAAATGCTAAATTTCTCCAAATCTGTTCAGATGAGGAAACAAACTCACATACATCTCGGATGGCCTGAGGGCAAGTACATTTAAGCTAATTCTCATTTTTGGGTGAACTATTCCTTTAAAATTACTGGAAGAGACCTTTCTGTTTTATTTTGCACCTGTAAATTAAACACTTATTCCATGTGAATTCTGGAACAGTTTCATGCTAAACTGCAACAATCCCCCGTAATATGAGGTTTCATTCATGCCAGTATCTGGTGCAGGACAAGTTATGTAATTAGTATGTTTTTTATTTATTTTTATTTTATTTATTTAGTCATTTATCAGACGCTTTTATCCTAATTGCTTATCCAGACCCATTCTTCTGTTTTTCCGCAGCAGAGCACATGCTACATCCATCCACTGCTGATGCTGATAATATAAAAGACGTTGTGCCAACTTGCAAACGGAAAACTGCAATCCTAGAAAATATATCAATTAGTCCTTGTCCTCCCTCATGAATTGGAAGATAGAGGACAGCAGCTTTTAACCAATGTTGTCCTGACCAGAAGAACTTAACAAGAGTCTTTTGAATGTCTTCTATTATGTTTCTTGGAGGATCCAAAACCATCAACTTATGCCAAAGGGTGGAAACTATAAGATTATTAGCTATCAGGACTCTTCCCCTATAGGATAACTGGGGTAGCAACCATTTCCATTTAGACAACTTAACAAGCACTCCCTCTACTAATCCTTCCCAATTTTTCATCCTATATTCATCTTTTCCAAGATATACTCCTAAGAATTTAATACCGGACTTCCCCCACTTAACATTTTTGTACAGGGACCGCCAGCTACCTTTCGGGGAAGAGCCTGATTCAAACACTGTTGTCCATTTAATGTCTCTTACATTTTTTAAATGTTGATAATTGATGGTTTTTACACAAGCTCTGTAAAGTGTTTGTCTGCTCAAAATGCTAAAAAGATTCAATTCCGGTGTGTCCATAGAAAATAATTTTCTGTCATCTTCCCGCCAGTCTTCCTTTTTTATGGAAACATGCAATTCAGGAAAATGAGCTTTAATCAGCACATGAATCATCATCTCTACAACTTTCTATAGTTGTTTCTGACAAATCATCCATTTCTTCACTTTGCCCATCCTGCGTCTCATTTTCCTGTACTGGATCACCACAAACATCTCCCTTGCTAACAACATCACTACAACTTGGAAGCTCAGCATCATTCACAATATTTTCTAAAACATTTAGCCTTACCTCAGTGATAGTATCTGCCTTTTCAGGTTGTTGCGTTGTACTGTCCGTCACAATCTGCGGCCTATTGAATGGGCCTTCGGATGGGCCTTCCTCTTCAGAATTACGTGCTTTGTGCGGGCATGTGAACCGTTTGTGTCCAAAATCTCCGCATTCAAAGCACCGCAAAGTCTCTGTACTAGCGTACACCATGTATGAGCCCTCTCCATGAGAAACCCGAAAAGACACATCGAGCATTTTAGTGGGAGAGCTCAAAAACATGTAAACTTGTCTTCTGAAAGATACGACGACGGTGTAATAGGCACGTACGTTTCATTAATCCATATTCCGCTTTCAATCAAGTTTTTCACCTGATTTTCAATTTTCAAAAAAACAACTACTGCCTTATTCATTCTTGAAGCCGAACTAATATTTTCATGACCGACTTTGGCTCCTACAGCAAGGAGAACATCCTCAATAGACATATTCACCTCCGGTGTACACCTGAAACCATTCCGGAGGGTGAGAGGCGACGCTCCCCCCACGGGGGTAGACATCATGTTGCCTCGCACTCACACACCACGCGATATAAAAATAAAACCTACCCTAATAACAAAAAAAGTGTTCAGAAATGTGAAAGAAAAGAAAAAAGGTGAATAAGAAAAACCAAAAGATAATAATCAGCTTGAAAAAAAAGAAACCCGAAAAAATGCCAGACGCTGTCCCACACGTGTCTCTCACACACGCACTCACTCCCAACATCCACTCCTATAGAGAGAGAGAGAGAGAGAGAGAAAGAAAGACTGTGGCCATGACGTGATCCTGTAGCTGGACACTCTCTCATTGAAATATACACATTTTTTCAGTTAAGCCAACAGTGAGCCACAACAGTATTCAGAGATTGGGGACAAAGATGTATGCTTGGTTTTGAAGACCAATCTAATGTTGTAGACGATGTTAGTTTGTGATGTGAGCTAGTGAAGCATCTATCATGAAGCATCCAAAACTTACATTCAGTAATGCCATGCATACGAAGAGCTTGAAAGATAGTGATGTAATTTTGGCCCTGAGGCTGTTCCAAGAAAACAGCCGTTTCCCTGAAACAGACAGATATATGATGAAGGGATGTCATTAAAGCAGCATATGTGCATGAAACTAGCTAAGCAGTATCAAGGTCATTTCAAAAAGAACGTATAGTGCACTGAATTATTGTAATGTCCTCTGTAAATGGGGTTTTTACTGTCTGGAATTATACTAATGGATCACATGCGTTGTGTTGTTGCTGACAGCTGTAAATGGCATGAAGGAGGTTACGTACTTGGAGAAGAACTTGATGACGGTGCTATGGGCTGGTAGGGTCTGTCTGAAGGGGGTTAACTGCAGGTACAGCCAGTGCAGAACTGCTCTCAAGACCTCATACTCATTAGATGCGAACAGTCTAGACACAGAAACCTTATTAGTTTCCTGCTGATTTACTCGATCTGCTCATTTTTGATATTTTAATAGTCGTTATGTATGCAGAAGGTGACTGGAAGTCCAGAAAAGTACTTATAAAAGGGTTACAAAGAATGTCCATGCCATATGTCACCCCAAAATCAAAAGAAATTATATTTTGCACAAAGAAAAAAAATAAAGCCTATTTTAAGACCATTAAGTGTTTTGCAGAGTAAAATCGCAAAATCACATTTAACCCATTACAATAAAGAAAAATAAATCATTATACATAAATAATGCTATGGGTCCACGCATCATGGTATTAGATGGTGCAATGTATTTGATGTTGATGTAAAATAGAAAAAGTTTGGAGAAAGGATAATTTTTCTGACTATATTACAGTAATGAGACTCTAATAAGAATTAGCATTAGATATATTTTAAGACCAGTAAGTTTTTTGCAGAATGACATTACAAAATCACATTTCCTCCACTGATAGATCGACAGACAGACAGATATTTGTACAATATTTATGTCTATGCATCATGGTAGTATTTGGTGCAATGTACTTATTTTATGTTAATGTAAATGAAGCAAACAAAGAAATGAAGATATGAAGTAAATTATGTAAATAAAGAAAACATTTGCAGAAATGAGAGTAATTAGAATCTAATGAAAATTACCATTGAGAATAAAGGGAAAACATAAAAACACAAAAGTAAAACATCCTGATACACTTCAGTAATGAAGCTTTGGAAGGAAAATGTCACGATATAAAACATCCTAATGGTCTTATAAATAGGTTCTTTATGCAAAAGCAAAGCAATCAAACAAGATCCTGATGCAAGTGCTTCTCGATGTGATTTGCCACTGAAAGGTCAAAAAGAGACTAAAAAGTATGAGACCTTGGACTAAGCAGGGTCTTCAGCAAGAGGTCAAAGGGCAGATCTCTGAGTTTTATGTGGCAGGAGAGTTAAATCACTAGGAACAGCTCCAACCAGCGCTCACATACTCTCTGGAGAATCGTCTCTTTGAACCGAAAAACACAGAAAGAGTTTTATAGACGTTTACACACTGAATAAAGAGCTCCCCCTATTGGTCATTTAAATAACAATATAAAAATACATCAATAATAATAATAATAATAATACAGTTTTTTACGATTGCTTACACACTAAAATTAAACTTTTCCAACGCCCTGTTTTCAAAATTGTGCTTAAGCAATCGTAAAAAACTGTAATAATTACCTTGCAAGACACTCGATGAAAGCTGCACACAGTCAAAGATGAGATATTTGTCAACATCTCTTTAAGACACCTGTCAATCATATCCATCAGCCTTAAAAGGACACAATATTTGGCATACCATACAACCCTGTGTATTCATATATGTCTGGATTATTTCTGATATTCTGAAGTGACATTCTGAGACTTAACACGTAAGCATTCGTGAATGTGTGTACAATTTAATTTGCATTAATGATTAGAAATTGACGCACCCATGACCAAGGCAGAAATGGACTGTTATGCAATGCATGTTGTAATTCAAACTCTGCTGGGTGGAACATGGTTGATCTTACTTGAAAAACATCTTTCAAATAAATACAGTGACTGACTGCAGTGCCAAAATTCACATCCAGTTCCACCCAACATCCTGGATATGAATCAATCTAAGATTGGACAACACAAACTTCTCTAGAGACCTGGGTGTGGGCTTATGCACTAATGCATCAGTCTTTTTTTTACTTAATATGACACATATTCATGACTTTCATTATTTGTAGGAGACAAATTCTGTTACCCTTTGTCAAATCTTATTAGGCATTTTTTTTGCTGGCCAAAATATATGTATTGAGCGCTCCAAATGCAAACTTTGCATGCAACAATCAGGCAGCAATTGACAGCACTCTGATCTAGTGGCATTCAGGCATCGTCAGATTGACATTACTCTAGCTCAATAATGTTGGGGGATCCAGTGGGGGCGGCAGTCATATTTCGGGGTGACCGTGCCACTCTTTATCACAACCCTGCTAAAAGTACCAGTACGTGCGCTCATTGGCGCCCCTTCAGCTGGTGGCGCCCTAGGCGACCGCCTAGCTCGCCTATGCCTAGAAACGGCCCTGCAAACCACCAATATATTGTCAGATATTATTACAATTTAAAACAACTGTTTGGTAATATAATGTCAAATGTAATTTATTCCTGTGACGGCAAAGCTGAATTTTCACCAGTCTTCACATTTACATCAGTTTTCATATAATCCTTTGGAAATCATTCAAACATGCTGAATATACTTTCAAAAAAAATAAAATAAAATAAAATATATATATAGTACTGAACCTGCCAGTGCAAGAACAGATTTGAAGATGTCAATACTCACTCCTGGAAGAGGTTTGACATTCCCAGTAATGCAGCAGCAGAAAGCACAGTCTCTCCCCACTCATTGGGCGTTCCTCGGGGTCATAAAGTGTCCGCAGGGCAAAAGACAAAGCTAGAACACAGCAGAGATTCTTATATAACTGTGTTTCTGCTTAATTGTCACTGCATGCCCCCTCATCAGTCAACATCACTGAGGTCAGAAAAGTCCACGATCATCTCCACAGTTTTGAGCATGTTAAGCTCCAGGTTGTTAAAATGAAGAATATTCTACTGTGGATTACTAAATACTTCAGCGCTTTTTATTTATCGTTTGTTTAATCACTCCAGCTTTATAAATCATATATTTACTATATAATTTGAGATAATGTATACCATCTGTTATGAATTCTTTTGCACTTCTTATTAAAGGAATAGCTCACCGAAAAATGAAAAATTGCTGAAAATTTGCTCACCTTCAACCCATCACTCATGTGACAGCAAGTCAACAAGTGATGATGACACAGCTTGTTATTTACTGCTATAATGTAATAAATCTGACATCCTTTTAGTGCTTACCCTCTTTATTGATGGAGGCATCGGTGACAGGCAGTCGGAGAATCAAAGGGCCGCTGAGATGCCACTTCCTGTAGACCAGTCCTCTTCCACATGTAGACTTACTAGCCTTGCTGTCTTTACCAATGACGGCAATATCCAAACAAAACGGAAGGCCTGAATTTCTCTCTTGAACTGTTTCTCTTTTCCAAAAACTCTAAGATAAACATGTCAAATATTTATAAGTTATATTTGAAGTGGTCTATTTATTATCATGACTATAATGGGATCTTCCATTTTGCATTATTTATTACATAATAATGTTTCACAAGTTATTATTCTGCATATTTTATGACTGTTTTAAATGAACTCCTTTATAAATAAACAGTTCTGTCCCATGCGTTCATATTATAATGACTTTTGGGTGGTGACAACTATTTCTCTGAATTTTTTAAAGGTTATTTTAGAGGTAATGTGTGTTATTTCTGCACCACTAGTGTCACCAAACAGAACTGCAAAAATAATGACTGTTTTCAAACAAGTTTCCAGAACACTCTCCTCTCTCCCACTGGTTAGTCAAATAGATCCCCACGTCATTAGTTGTTAAAGTCTCTCTAATGAAGGCGCAGAAGACGAAGGATAATCCACAACGAAAAAGTCTTTAATATTATAATCCACAAAAAACTCAGGCAAGGAAACATCTCAGTGTAGTTGTAACATCAAACATGAAACAATAACCGACAAACTACTGAACAGAAGGAAGACTTTAAGTAGGGCAGCTGATGAGGGGAAAACAGGTGAAGGGAGTTAACAAATAATAACTAACGAGCAAATAAATCAAAAACCATGGAAACTAATAGACAAGCGGACTCAGGGAAATGTGGAGGCAGAAACAGAACATAATCATGACATTGGTTGAGCCTACAGTATGTTGTTGTGTCAAGCTTGGTGAGGTGCTCAAACGATTACACATTTTCAGTTTGTACTGTTAGAAATAGATACTGATCTTACCTGAGTGTGTTCATGCAGCATACTGTTATGCACTATACAATACAAATACACTGTTATACACTACACAAATTATACACTATTGACTAATTTGCTGTGTAATAACACTTTAAGATCTTGAGAGACCTGTTAAGCTCTACTAACCCCAGAAAACAAAACAATGCAGAACACACACGAAACAGAACAAATCAGAGAAAAAAAAGAAAACGAAACAAAACACAATAAGCCAAAACAAAACACTATACATGCTGTATACCATACCATGGGCACCATACCAGCTCTCTCTTGTAGCTGAACATCCCTCTGTCTTTTGCTGTTGGTATACAACTCAGATAATGTGTCTGAGCCACTCAGGACAGAGCAATGCAGCTCCAACCTGACCCCCAGAAAAAAAAGTACAAAACTAGTTACTGGGACGGTACCCTTTCAAAAGGTACACTTTAAAAAAAAAAAAATTATTTAACCCTAAAGAGTGCATATCAATAGCTTAAAGGTACATATTAGTACTTAATGTGTACAAATTAGTACCTTTTGAAAGGGTACCGCTCCACTGACAGCAAGTGTGGTGGGTCATTGCTTACTTACATATCTTACTTTTGGCTTACTATCCCAAATTAAAAATTATTTTCCAGGCTCTAGATATGACTCAGATTCCTCATTCAAAGTCTACTATCGTTTTATCATTATCCAGGTGAAAATCACTTACAAACGCAATAATACATCTCTTCTACACAAGTCACATAATTTGAGGCATCATTCATTCCCTTAAAACATGGTTGTTAAAAAAAAATTGAGCAATAGCAATAATAATCTATTATTGCTATAATAATTCCTGCCTTAGCAAATATCACCAATTAGATTGTCAATACTTCATACCTGGTTTAGCGTTTTGGGTCACTCTGCGAGACAAAATGTAAAATTGTTCCTCTGGAGTGTCAAGCTTTGAAGCATGTTAAGCTCCAGGTTGTTAAAATGAAGAATATTCTACTGTGGATTACTAAATACTTCAGCGCTTTTTATTTATCGTTTGTTTAATCACTCCAGCTTTATAAATCATATATTTACTATATAATTTGAGATAATGTATACCATCTGTTATGAATTCTTTTGCACTTCTTATTAAAGGAATAGCTCACCGAAAAATGAAAAATTGCTGAAAATTTGCTCACCTTCAACCCATCCAAGATGTAGATGAGTTTGTTTCTTCATCTGAGCAGATTTGGAGAAATTTAGCATTACGTCACTTGCTCACCAATGGATCCTCTGTGAATAGGTGCCATCATAATGAGTTCAAACAGCTGATAAAAGCATCACAATAATCCACATTATATTATAACTATATTTTTATGATATACAAATCCATAAAGATGTTTTTTTATCTTAAAACCATTGCTTCTAAAACATGATTCCTCTGTCCATAATATTTCTTTCTCCAATGAAAATATTGTCTATTCTGAATCAGGAGAAAAATATGCACAGATAAAGCACCATTTACAAACAAAAACAGTCCAAAACAGTTGTAAACAAATGTGTCAGTTGATTTTGATGTAAGATGGACTTTTTCACTAAAGAAAGTGTTATTATACAGTAGATTATGGACTGGTATTTTGGCCAGAAGCAACGGACTAGTTAAAATGCCTTAATGATGGATTTGTTTCTTACAAACAAGCAGCTTTTTGCTTCACAAAACATTAATTGATGGATTGGGGTTGTGTGGATTACTTGTGGATTATTGTGATGTTTTTATCAGATGTATGAACTCTTATTCTGACAGCACCCATTCAGAGAATCCATTGGTGAGCAAGTGATGTAATGCAAAATTTCACCAAATCTGTTCTGATGAAGAAACAAAGTCATCTACATGTTGGATAGCCTGAGGCTATTTTTTAAAATATTATATATATTTTTTAAACATTTTTAAACATTTGTTTAACATCAACATAATGTTTTCATGTAATCTTTACAATACTGTTAACAATATTTGATACATGACTGAATGCAGTTTTAAAACACATTTTCTCTTCAAAAAACATGGGGTTTGTGCCTTTACTGCTTTAACAAAGTACTAGGACAGCAGTTTATTCCCTATTTGTGGAAAGTATCTATTAACATCCCTATATTGTCTCTGAAGTAAAAACAATCAGCAAAGCTATAACTCCAATCATAAGAAGCATTCAATTCAAGCAGATGCCACTCAGCATGCGCACCTCTATTTCATCACAATATTTTGATTATTCCGAATTAAACAGACTCACAGAAACCTGGCACAGGAATCAAAAGCCATGTCTTTCTTACTGTTTCACTGGGTAATGGGCGTTCAAGTGCGTAACTGGCTGCCAATGCCTCTTAAACCCCTCCCGTGCCAAAACCCTACAGGTGCCTATCTCTAAAATGATGCCAGGTTTGTGACACCAGGTCGGCGGGTTGGCACAGTCTGGCACTCGTATCCCCCTGGTCAACCCAGGATTCTGGCAAAAGTCAATGCTGAAGACGAGCTGCGGCATTATGGGTAAAACTCGTTAGTGTAAGTTGGATATTCCTTGATATAACAAAGCTTTTGCCAAATCTGAACACCGTTCTGAAAAGACATGTTTATTCATGACCTTAAGTCCCCACCAGAATAGAAAAACAGGTACACACACATACACACACACACAGACAGACTCTGTTTTGTATAGCTTATATATTGCATTGCATTTTTATCATATAGTATTATATGATAAATTATATATATATATAGAGAGAGAGAGAGAGAGAGAGAGAGTTTTATATTCAAATTGTTAAACAGTAATAGTAAACATATATAAAAAAGAAAAAAATGTTAAATAGAAAAAAGAAATAAAATGTGAGGAAGACATATTCTGAAGAATACAGTGGCTTCAAAAAGTATTTGGAGTATTTGTAAGTATACACTTAAGATGCACCTAAAGATGTCTAAATGTTACTCCATTATAAATAACAATATAAAAGCAAGTAAACACACCGTACAAATGCATTTACAGGCGAAACTTTCACACACAAAAAACAAAACAGAATATTAAAAAAAATCTGATATATTGTTGAAATAAAGACATTGATATTGAGACAGTTTGGGACGGTGAACTATTAGTGAAACATGCCTCTTTATACATCCATTAAAAACCACTGTCACATCTGTTGATTAAAGTCATTGCAAAGTGCCATTTTTATATTTAATTTCAATAACATTCTGGCATTGACACTGCTACACCTGCAGCACTCTCCAAAAATGTCTCATTTTCCCACACCCCCGACTGACTGAAAGAGGTGGAGGTAGGCTACTGGTCTGCTTACTTATATTGATTGGAAATGTAATCCTTTACCATCTCTGGGTATCAACAGCTCCTTTGATTCACATTCCGTACTATCACCCACCCTCTCAAAATCCATTTTAGTTGTTTATCGACCCCCAGGACAACTATGTAACTTCTCTGAAGATTTAGATGTGTTTCTCTCAACCTTTCCTGAGGCTGATACTCCTCTAGTTATGCTTGGAGACTTTAACGTCCACCTAGATAAACCTCAGGCTGCAGACTTCCACACTCTGCTTGTCTCTTTTGATCTCAAGTGAGTGTTAACTACGGCTACTCACAAATCAGGCAACCAACTGGACCTTATTTACACACGACACTGCTACACTGATCATGTGCTGGTTACTCCACTGCACACTTCGGATCACTTCCTCCTCACTCTTAACCTCAACATGGTTCCTGACACAACACCCTCCTCATGTCATCTTTCGACGTAACCTATGCTCACTCTCACACTCTCGGCTATGTGCTATGGTTTCATCTCAGATTGTCCTCCAACAAAAAACAACCCTATAGGTCGTTTGTGCAAGCACCTTATTATGACCTATATTTACGTTTTAAAGTTTAGTGCCCTTTAGCGGGCGTAAAAATAATGACAGTGTCGTGCTGCGTTTGTCGTCATGAAATGACGTATGACTGTCATTACCAATCAAAATGAGTGTTTATTTAAATGCAATTTGTGGACTTTTTACATGGTCCAACCCGATCTCACGGCAATCTGTACATATTTTACTAGGTGGCTAATTCATACGAATTCGTACGAATGACCACACCTAACCCCGCCCCTAAACCTACCCTCACAGAAATCATGCAAAATTGTGATTTACAGTGCATATACATATTATGAGCACGTGCGTTCTCTGAGATCAAACCCATGATCACATGATTGCATATTGTTATAACGCAATGCTCTACCAACTGAGCTATACGAAACCAGAATTATGGTGCAGATAAAAGAGTACAAAGCATTAATTTGGAAGTGTCCATATTATGTTGCCGATAGGGGCGCAATTGTAGAATATGCTCTGATGGGTCCTATTTCAGGGATTTGGACAAACGACCTATGCGGGCGTATTGGTTGGATGACATGTTGTTTCATCTTGGCTTCCTCCTCCGAAACAGTTCTCATCACTTGATACTTACAGTGCTACTGACACTCTCTGCTCCACTCTTACGTCTTGTTTAGACACTGTCTGCCCCCTCTCTTCCAGGCCAGCCCGTACCACCCCCTTCTGCCCCTTGGCTATCTGATGTTCTCCGCGAGCATCGTTCTAAGCTCAGGGCTGCAGAAAGGATATGGCGCAAATCAAAAAATACTACTGACATTAATGTGTATCGGTCACTAAATTCTCTCTTCCTTCTCTGCTAATGTCTCCACTGCTAAAAGGACATATTATCACAACAAAATTAACAATTCGTCTAACTTTCGCATGCTCTTTAAAACATTTTCCTCCCTCCTTTGTCCTCCTCCTCCCCTTCATGCATCAACTCTAACAGCTGATGACTTTGCCACATTCTTCATTAATAAAATTACAACCATCAATACACAATTCTCCACACCACAAACTGTCAAACACATCTTACCAGCAAACATTCACTCGTTCAGTGCTTCTCTCCACTCTCTGAATCAGAAATCTCCAAACTCATCCTTTCCAATCATCCTACTACTTGTCTGCTTGATCCTATTCCATCACATCTCATTCAAACCATTTCTCCTGCAGTTCTACCTGCACTCACTCACATCATTAACACATCCCTTCACACTGGTGTTTTTCCCTCAGCATTTAAACAGGCCCCACTTCTTAAGAAACCCACTTTTAATCCAGCTCTTTAAAGTGAACCGTACCGAGCCGTACCGTGCCGTACCATGCAGTGGAAAAGCGCCATTAGAGAACTACACACCAGTATCCCTTCTTCCTTTCATTGCAAAAACACTTCAACGAGTTGTGTTTAACCAAGTCTCTGACTTTCTCACACAGAAAAACCTCCTGGACTGCAACCAGTCTGGATTCAGAAGTGGACACTCAACCGAGACTGCCTTGCTCTCGGTTGTTGAAGCCCTAAGACTAGCAAGAGCGGCTTCCAAACCTTCAATACTTATCTTGCTGGATCTGTCCGCTGCTTTTGATATGGTTAACCACCAGATCCTCCTGTCAACCCTATCGGCAAAGGGCATCTCAGGAACCGCACTCCAGTGGTTTGAGTCTTAACTCTCAGATAGGTTCTTCAAGGTATCTTGGAGAGGTGAGGTGTCCAAGTCGCAACAT
>NW_015624650.1:403926-404730 GCF_001515625.1 Sinocyclocheilus rhinocerous | reverse complement strand
CCTTTCTCACACAGAACAACCTCCTGGACAGCAACCAATCTGGCTTCAGAAGTGGACATTCGACCGAGACTGCCTTGCTTTCAGTTGTTGAAGCCCTAAGACTGGAAAGAGCGGCTTCCAAATCTTCTATACTTATCTTGCTGGATCTATCTGCTGCTTTTGATACGGTGAACAGCCAGATTCTCCTGCCAACCCTATTGGAAAATGGTATCTCAGGAATCGCACGCCAGTGGTTTGAGTCTTACCTCTCAGATAGGTCCTTCAAGGTATCTTGGAGAGGTGAGGTGTCCAAGTCGCAACATCTAGCTCCTGGGGTGCCTCAGGGCTCAGTACTTGGACCACTCCTCTTCTCTGTCTACATGGCATCACTAGGTTCTGTCATTCAGATCATTGCTTTTCATATCACTATGCTGATGACACTCTACCTCTTATTCCATCCTGATGATCCGACAACAGCTGCTACCATGTCTAACAGACATTTCTTGCTGTATATAAGACCATCACCTTCAACTCAACCTAGCCAAGACAGAACTGTTTGTGGTTTCATCAAACCCATCACTTCATCACAATTTCACCATCCAGCTAGGCGCATCAACAATAACACATTCAAAGACAGCCAGAAACCTTGGAGTTGTGATTGATGATCAGCTGAATTTCTCAGACCACATTGCTAAAACTGCCCAGTCCTGCAGATTTGCTTTATACAACATTAGGAATATCAGACCCTTTCTTTCGGAACATGCTACACAACTCCTTGTTCAAGCTCTTGTTCTATCCAGACTGGACTATTGCAATGCTCTCTTG
>NW_015624650.1:396466-403622 GCF_001515625.1 Sinocyclocheilus rhinocerous | reverse complement strand
TCGGAACATGCTACACAACTCCTTGTTCAAGCTCTTGTTTTATCCAGACTGGACTATTGAAATGCTCTCTTAGCAGGTCTTCCAGCCAATTCTATCAAACCTCTACAACTAATCCAGAATGGGGCTGCAAGATTAGTCTTTGATGAGCCGAAAAGAAAGAATGTCACACCTCTGTTCATCAATTTGCAATAGCTACCAATAGCTGCTCGCATAAAATTCAAGGCATTGATGTTTGCCTACAAAGCTACTGGCTCTGCACCTCTTTACCTAAATTCACTACTTCAGAATTATGTGCCCTCTAGAAGCTTGCATTCTGCAAGTGAAAGGCACATTATAGTGTCATCCCAAAGAGGCACAAAATGACTTTCACAGACTTTTACATTAACTGTTCCCTCCTGGTGGAATGACCTGCCCAACAGTCCTTAGCCATCTTCAAGAAACAGCTAAAAACACACTTCTTCCATCTTCATTTGACCCTTTAACTCTAGCACTCTCTATTCTAATTCTAAGAAGAAGAAAATAAAAAAAAACACTTGACCCTCAAACACTTGCACTCTCTATTCTTTTTTCATTTTTACTACTCGTTTTCTTTGTGAAAAAAGAGCCTCTAACACTAGCATTCTCTTTTCTTTTTCTATTCTTCTTGTTTTCTTTTTATTTACTATAAAAATTACCCTCTAACACTAGCATTTTCTATTCTATATATATATATATATATATAAATACATACTTACATACATACATACATACCTTGCTACGTGTACTGCGTTAGGCTAACCGAGGCTTGTCACAGTACTTACATACAGTATTATTGCCCTTTTGTTGGTTTTGATTGCTTCTATTGCCCTCATTTGTAAGTCGCTTTGGATAAAAGTCATTTTTGTTATTGACAAAATTCCAGAAAATATAGAGATATCAGATTTTGTCATTATCGCACACCCCTACAATAGAAAGCATTAATTTGCAATGCTATTTAACAATATGAGTGTTTTAACTGAATGCACACTTGTTAAGCATAACAGACTTAATTAACAGCATTAAAAAAATCGTGATGTACTGTACATGACACTTCGTATGCATTAACACATTAACCATTATCGGGCCAAACCGTTTTGGCTACCTGGGTTTGCTTGTTGACAAGGTCCTGTTGCTAGGAAACATGTCACTTGACCCGTTATTGCCAGATGACACATATTAATATATTCCTGACCAAAACAAACCAAAGAAATAAAATGCTACATTCAAAAACATAAATTTTTGGCCCAAAAGTTTGACAGTGCTAAACGGGCATTTTTCCCCCATTCAATTGTATTACTAATTACTAGACATTTTATACTAATCAAATATTCTAGTCGAATATAGCCTACTTTCACGTGTATATATCGTTTTCATTTAAACATTATTTGATTAAATTCCATAACTTAAAACCAACAAGTGCCCACAAATTTTTTTAATGCTTTATTTAGTGACAATTCACATACAAATTGACAATAAAAGCAAAAATGTCAATAAATTAAAAGAAACGATGATTGTAAAAAAAAATAATGCAAATCAAGGAAGAAGATAAAAGAAAAAAACCCCTAAATAAATCAATAAAAAAATATGAACTATATACAGAGGGGTATTGAGAACATATCCATATCTCTAACTACAAAATAAGCGCAAAGGTCCTTAAAAAAGATAAAGTTCAAGGCTTTACAACAATCTATAGTCTTTTTGCTTTAGAGTACAAGTGCCTACAATTCCCATAGTTCAGTGAGAAGTACGTGACGCCCTTCGCGTTCAAGTTCAAGGCTCTTCATAGCGCGGCCCGTGATTGGTCAACATTTTTACGCCTGTACCGCGACGCGATTGTCGTGACGCGAAAACGCGAGGGAGGGGAAACGCGAATGGAGGCCGTTGGTGTTTCAGAGCCGAAACAATCGAGGGAGAAATACAGTAGCAAAACTTAAATAGAAAACCTGTGGATCTTTATATTCCGTTATATCGAAACTTATATCTCAGATACACGTATAACTGTGTTGGTGGAGCTCGAGAAGCAGTGCTTGTCAGTATTTAGTGTTTGTTTATAGTGTTGGTGGAGCTCAGAGGCCCGGATTCACTCTCTTCACTAACCAGGCGAGTATTTAACCTCCTTTGGTCCTGCTGTGGGTTCAGTACTAACGTAGATTAAAAATATGCATTTTAACCAAACAGTGAATGAGTTTTAATGCGGGATGTAAGAGTACGTTTCATAGCATTGCCTGCTAGCCTTTTAATGCTAATCCTCTTGCTAGTCCATTAGCCGTTAGCATGGTTGTTGTTTTTATCAACTGAGCTGGTTTTCAGACACTCTTTTGTTTTAATCCAAGTAAAGAAGTTGTGTTAACGTCTTATTTGCTTAGCGAAGAGAAGAAAGTTGCAAAGTGAAAGGCAAACAGAAGAGAACAGGTACACTTATTAGCATTAGCTAATGATCATACTAGCTTTTAGCATTCTTAGTTTATTGCTGATTTTTGAGGGAAAGCCGCTGTGTTTGCAATAATATCGGTTGGAATTATAGCAGACATTTTGTTTAATGATTTTGGGGATGTTCAGTTGGCATTATGTTCAGCTGGCATTAGCTAGGTTGCAAGCCACTAAAGGGCTAAAATTATTATGATGGTAATAACTTACCATGATATTGAATGATTGCTATGTTTATGTTTAGTGGCATTTTCTTGGTACTTCAATGAATGCAACTCTAAAATCCATGGTAGTTCTTTGGTTCTGTTATAGTAGTCAGAATCTTGGAACTTTTATTATTTGTTGTTGATATATGAAATCTTAAATTTCTAATTTTATTTTAAGTTTTATTTTAACGTTATTTTTTGTTTAGTTTTTCTTATGTAGGGCAAAAAGTGACTTTAAAAACTTAACTCTTTATTTGTGATGGTTTTGTCTATAGAAAGTATTGAATGGATTTGTAGCATACATTTTGTTTAATAATTTTGGGATTGGTTGCAAACCAATGAACTCCTCAAATAATCATGGTGCTAATAACATGGCTATGAATGATTGCTGCACTGAAAAAAATGTTTCTTTCATCAAATAAAAAAAAAAATAGGGTAATGATTCACATCTATATTTTTTAATTTGAGCCAATGAAAAATAAATAACTTGCCCTAAACAATATTTTCTAGGTCTATGAAAACTATTTGATAAAACCTGGCACAAAGTATATTTTTTTCTTGTTGAAGAAAGTCAATTAAATTTAAATTCTATTTTTGATCCAAACAAAAAAAATATAGATTTAATCAAAAAAAAAAAAAATTCTCATTTAAGAAATTTCTTTTTATAGTTTTCATAGACATAGAAAATAATGTAAAGCGCAGGTTATTTATTTTTCATTGGCTCAAGTTAAAAAATATAGATGTGAATCATTTACCCTAATTTTTTTTAATTGGATGAATGAAATTTTTTTTCAGTGTAATTTCCAAGTTAAATCTATATCAGTTGTTTTATTTTTCCAATTTGTTAAACTAGAAAGTTAAGAAAAGAGCAAACAAATAAAGGAACATTCATGCACTTTTCTGTTTTATTTTAATTCAATTCCAAATGTTAATTTAAAAACACAACAAAACATTAATTTTTTATCTGAAAACATTTCCTCATAAAACATGAAGAAAATAGTTTAACAAACTAAAATAAAACAGTTTATCTCAGAATCACAACAAACGGCATCAAAACTATACGGTTTTATTCCACTCGGAGTTCACAATTTTGGCAGTACTGAATTTTAGGTGTTAACTCACCTTTTCCGAGGTTGAGCATTACCTGCTGAATAAAATATAAAATGCTTTTCATACACCGTCCAGGTGCAGAGCATAAATCCGTCTGAAAAAATGGACAGAAGGCCTGAGATCGGTCGGTTCATCCATTACAAAGTTTTCTTCCAAGATGATTCCCACTCGAGATTAAATTCCCAGATTACAGATGGTAATTATGAGTTCTACAAGGACATGCATTTTTTTTCCAAGTTGGAATCTTGTAATTATGGCAAATACAACATGGGATGAATGCACTTATACGTACCTGGTTTACTGTAAACAGAACTGGCCTTTGGGTGATGTCAGGCTTGTCGTTGACAACTTTTCTGTGAAGAGCAAACATTAAAGTTAGTCTTTATAAGGGCATCTGACTTAAAGGTTTACATTTAATTGTGCAGTGTGCCAGTCAATAAAGTGATCCTCCTCAGAACAGGTCTCCGTTAACCCACATGACATATAGTGGTGGGAATCACCAGAGGCCTCACGATACAATATTATTGCGATTTTAAATATATCGCGATTCTTCTATTCCTTCTAAACTTCTCAATTTTTTGAGTACATTACAGCAGATTGATTTTTCTTACTTATGTAGGGCTGCAAAGTAACTTTTAAGGTGGATTGTTTAATTTGATGTGTATAGAATCCGAATCATATTATGAAATGATTCTGGCAATCTAGTTTCCTACTCTTTATCAGCACAGAAATGCAAGTAGTTGTCAGGTTTGAATGAGTTTAGGAGCGCATCTGTTTTATAATGACTAGTCCCAAGATCTTTTAGGTTCACACATGTAGAATGCCGAATAATGTTGATTTTATTCATTATGAACAGATGAAACTTGAGGCAAATTGTTAATAGTCAACATTTGATTACAAAACAGCCAGTGGAATATTCTTGTAACAGTTTATGATCTTTCACAGGGAATATGAGACAGATGCCACAATGACATCTAGATTTGGAAAAACATACAGCCGAAGAGGCGGCGATGGGACCTCCAAGTTTGACGAGGTGTTGTCCAATAAAAGAGCCACGCTCAGCACCAAATGGGGCGAGACGACTTACAAAGCCAAGGTTGGAGCAAAGAGGCCTGGTTTGAAGACCGAGGTGACAGATCAAACCAAGAGGTCCAAGGTCTCGGACGGTGATGGCTCAGAGGATCCGTTTGGATTCGACAGTGATGACGAATCCAGGCCAGTCACATCTCGTAATGTAGCCCAGCCGAAACCCAAGGTGACGTCCATGGGGGGATCCCAGGCCAGCCTAACACTGGAGCCCAACAGCAGGGTGAACCAGCCCGCCAGTGTAGAGGCCGTGGCACCCAGCTGGGCCCCTTTTGCTCTCAGCACTGAGAGAAGTGCTCACAAAGTGCCAGAGGATCCTGGGAAATTTTTTAACACCTCTACTACAGGTATGTTTTTCCCTGAACAATTTTTCTCCCCTCAAAACGTACATTGGTGTTGTGACGTTTAAACACTACCTGATTTGTTCCAGCATCCCCGCATTAATCAGTTGTTGTTATATGCTGTCAAGTCAAGTCACCTTTATTTGTATAGCGCTTTATACAATACAGATCGTGTCAAAGCAGCTTTACAGTGTCAAACAGGAAAATAGTTTGTCAATAATGCAAGAAGACAATAACACCGAGTCATTTTTCCAGCTAAAGTCAGTAAATGCTGTCAGAGTCTTTCAGGTGTTTGCCCTTTTTAACGTCAAGGGAAGCGAGTGTGTGCTTACCACATCATATAAACCTGCCCTAGATAGGTTTTTTGTGGTCTTTTACTTGCCTGAAACATTTGAGCAAACAGCTTTAATTTACTGAACAAAACCACATCTAAATATTTATTAAGTTTGACTTTGCAGTTCATGTTTAGCATTAAGTACATCATCAAAGTAAGGAAGCATATACATTATCATCACCAAAGTGATGTCACATATTAATTAGCATATTTATGACGTCATTGCGTCAGACAAGTTTTGGCACTTCAGATCTATTCTACTCTCTGAACTGTCACATACTGTAATATAACTGAATGCCCAATAAAGCTGGTCCAATTTACACATTTTCTGTTGTCATACATAGAACAAATATAAATAGTGACTAAACACGACCCATTAATACTACATGTTAACCAGGAGTCACTCTCACTATACTCCTTAAATCCTGATTTATAATCTGATAAAATCAACATACATCTACACTAGGGCTGTGCGATATTGAAGAAAAATGCGATATGCGATACCTTGTTAAAAAGTGCGATATTCAATATGCGATACGATATTGCTTAAAGTGTGTAAAAGCTATTTAAATTATATTTTAAAATATTTAAAAATGAAAATTATTTAATAATTAAGTGTAAAATAACACTGCATAGTGTTCACTGTATGAATTAAATTTAGATTAATCTTTGTTATAGCCGTTTTGTTAAGATTAGTGACATATTCAGCAGCACGTATATATAGGCTGCTTGTGCGCGCGCTTCAGGTGTGAGTCAGACAGCAAGAGGAGACGGCAAAGAGTTGTTTTCTGCAACGTATTGCACTTAACTCTTTTTAACGTCAAGCAATTCTCTGCTATATGCGTCGAACTAAAACTTTGACCTTTTGCAACGTTTTGATTTAAGTAGCCTATTATTAAAATGATAATGATATCGCACGCCGTTGCGATATGCATATTGCGATATTTACATTTGCGATATTTCGATAATTTCTATATATTGTGCAGCCCTAATCTACACTAAAGAGTGACTATATGCGGTGGTTTTGGCTATGTTACTTTTTTGTCTCATGCAGCACACTCCCTTCGTCTGAGTAACAAACATATTAAAGTGCATATTAAAGGATTAACAGATGAACTATGTTCAATTTTATAAGGCCAAACAGTCAGTAAGTTACAGGTGCTTGGAAACGCTGTTTTGTGCTCATTTATTGACGAGTCTGCTGCGGTACGGCCAACTGAATGCACTGCTTCTCTGCTGCTCACTGCACAGAATAGACACCGAGAGAGGCGATACAGCAACTGAACGATAACTAAGGTTTACCCCAAAAAGTCGCTAGGTTTGTCAGTATGTACCTTTTATGGAAAAAAGTTTCTAAAAGGGTCTGAAAGTTTTTTATATATATATATATATATTTTATTTTTTTTCTTTTGAACTGCCAAAGAGGTTTGATGTTCATGAGATATAATCAACACAATACTTCTCTGATGTTCTCGTACACCTATCTATTAGGGATGGAACGGTTCTCGGTAAAAAATTTAACCGTACGGTTCTCCACACACAGTTCGGCATGCACTAGGACCGCGGTTCAACTTAAATCTGACAATGCATCTGTAATATGGTTTGTTAGAAATAACATGTAAAACAAACAGGTT
>NW_015624650.1:392965-395972 GCF_001515625.1 Sinocyclocheilus rhinocerous | reverse complement strand
GGCTAATATATGTTTCTGTTGATGGATGCGCATTCTGGCTTCCCAATGCATTACAACAACAGCGATGAGAAAGAAAAAAAAAACGTGGACAAACCATTCACTCTTGTTCAATGCGAATGCCGTATGCTGGAATATGAGCAGTTATTTATTCCGTCATCACCCGGGTGCTGAGGCGCGCGCGCACAGGTGAGATTTGAACAGCACATGTTGATATCTGTGTTTAAGCTAAACTCATTTAAGCTTTGCCAGTTTAAACATTTAAGAACCAGAGGACGCGAGCTCGCGCACGCAGTGAGAAGATTTGTGCGTGCGCTCATCCGAAGCACGCAAACCCGTGCCTCAGAACGAGCGCAAATATTAAGCTATCTCTGAAGTATTGTGTTTAAATGGAGAAATTCACTCAAAAATTATGTCAAAATGCCCGTCTTGGTAAGTATCCTATAGCATACATAGCCGGCTGAACATACTGTATCAGTGCACTGGATCAGTGCATTCTCTTAAAGTGACAGCACTTTCTTAATATTAATCAAACAGCAACAAAGAAATCACTCACTGCTCTTGATTGAATAGCTTTTGTAACTTTAATAAAGATTAATCTTTAATTTATACAGTCGAATATGCAATGTTTTACTTTATTCAATTTCTGACCTACCTAAAAAACCCTGAAAATCACTGTTTATTTTATTTGTATCTTTACTCTATTGTATTTATTTGTGCTGTTGCTTGTAGTTAGATTATTCTTATTGTCTTTATTTTTATTTGACAGTTTCGTTTTTGCCTAAACATAGCACATACCGAACCGTACCAAAACCGTGATACAAACCGAACCGTGAGTAAGTTGAACCGTTCCACCCCTACTATCTATGTAACAGCTTGCACAATTTTGGTAAACCCATCGGTGTAGAAACGATGTGAAATGTACGACAGTTTCATGGATGTCATGGATTTTTAATATGCATTCAAATGAGATGTAATTTGAAGGCATTCACTGAAATTAAAACACGGAATGTGAAATGTAAACATTAGCCAATGAGATTACCGCTTGTGCAATAGTGTCACCCACTGTGACAGTGCGAATGCTTGGTTTTTGCAAATCAATCATTGAGTTGTCCTAAAAGAATGAATGATTCTCACTGCTTCCAATGTTGAGTTACAGTTTGATATTGTAGATACGTATGGATTCTCATGTTTGGGTGGATATACAAAAACACTTCTTGCTCATACCCAACAAAATGCAAAAAAAAAAAAACTGTCACACTTCAATTTCCTATTTGTGTTGTAAGGAGGGAAAAGAAATGTGGAAGTGAATGCGGGTGGAATTTCAAATGCATGTTGCTGTAGGCATGTTGGTTGCAACGGTGCAGACCTGAGATAAACTGACTCATCATCAATACGTTTTTTTTTTTTTTAAACATTCGTTCACGTTTGCCAGAAAACTTCCTTGAGGGCATCTGCTGCCATGAGTGCTGTAAAATGCTCAGGACACCAGCGTTACAGGCTGTAGACTTGTGTAAGACCCTGCTTAATATCACAGTAATGGATACGGTGGACTGACTCTTATAACAACAGCCTAGAGCTCTCAGCAGCCCAAGAAATGAACATCTTTAATTGGCCCTAACTCTATTTTACATGTCCTCTGCATAATTGCTTTTTCAAATCGTTACTCCTCCAGGGTCTTGCAAATCATTTGGCTGACTAAGTAATCAATGAGGTGAAGTTAGAGGAAACTTTCAGAACACTGACAGCGGCGATGTTAATACGAGGAGAACACTTAGACGCCGATGGAGTGTAGTATCTGGACAGGCTCCTGTGAGCTGCTTATCTCGTTTAGACACACAGCACACAGAACTCATCACCTTGTCTGTAACTGCTAAGGGTCTCTTATGATTAGGGGTGCTCCGATTGATCGGCTACCGATCACTATCGGCCGATAATCGCTTTGGGATGATTGATCGGCGGTCTCTAAAAAGGCCGATCTCAAAAAAACGATCTCAAGCTGATGACACGCCTGCCGTGAGAGGTTTGGCACGACATGCAGCGGCACAGTCTCATTTCATATTTCTTCATTAAATAACTTATACAGGAATTTTTAAAAACGTTCTATGAGACAATTTCACAAACGGCGTGAGTGAATCACCGCACACGCTCTCTCTTTCCCTCTCAAAATGCCCAAATGGCTTTAAATCACATCACGTCTGCACTATAAGCAAGCTGCACAGTTGACACAGGAATTGTCACTTGCACAATCGAGGCAGTGTTGCAGTGTCGCATCGTCAGTAAAGTTTATAAATTGCATTTCTTTTTAATTATTGCCAGTGTTTAAACCATTCAGCGCTCGCGCGCTCTCCTGGAGACCATGCGCTCATGCACACTCGCAGCACACACACATAATGCCAGGTTCACATTACTCCGTTTGCAGTGCGTGTTTTTTCCGTGCTCATCTTAACGGATTAAAGCGTGCACACTGCACACGGTTGCGGTCCGTCAGTGCGTTCCAGGAGCGGTGTGTCTGCAGCAGTGCAGAGATCATTTCCACAACGAGTCTATTTTTGCTGCGCTGCAAGCGCTAAATTAAAGTAACAGCGCATTGTTTGCGGTAAATATGAACATGGATTGACACGAAAATGTAGTAATTACACCATAAATGCATATAATTAAAGTCTCCTGTGTTTCACAGTCAACACATAGGCTATGGCTTTTTGGCTTGGTTAAAAGGAAAAGAGCACTTTTAGATAAATAAGGCAAAATAGATGGCATTTGTGGAGGTAGGAAAACAAAGTTCTTTATAAACTGCAGGATTGCTTGTAATAAAAAATTAAATGCAAAAGAAAAGGCAGTAAAGCTGACTGTTTATGTCAGTGGTAAGTTTTAATTTAGAATGTTTTTGATAATGAAGTAGTTTAAATGTTTTGCCACTTGTTTGAGCAGCTTAATATATAAATCTAGAAGTAGGCCTAAATGCATTTAAAAAGCAGTGAATAATGTGTTTCTTATATTTATTGCGTTT
>NW_015624650.1:391832-392839 GCF_001515625.1 Sinocyclocheilus rhinocerous | reverse complement strand
ATATTAGGCTTGCTGCGATAGACGGTGTTTTCAGTTATACCGGTGTTAAGCCGCAACACCGGTTATGCCATTTGCCTACCGCGGCACCGCCCCCCACCGTCGTTTAGATTTTTTTATAGTAACAAAAATAATTTAGCCTAGTTCACTTAGAGGACAGACACTTTTAAAAACTAAACTCTCAATGCAGCGTGCCGAACCGTGCGCGAACTAGAGCCCGACCGATTTGGGTTTTTTTTGTGGCCGATACCGATATTATGGATTAAAAAAATGCCGATATCGATATATCGGACGATATTCTTTGTGTATATTATAGGACAGTACCAGTCAAAAGTTTGGAGACTTTCCCATTCGTGTGTCCAAACATTTGACTGGTACTATATATAGAATA
Source organism: Sinocyclocheilus rhinocerous (assembly GCF_001515625.1). Taxonomy (NCBI): domain Eukaryota; kingdom Metazoa; phylum Chordata; class Actinopteri; order Cypriniformes; family Cyprinidae; genus Sinocyclocheilus; species Sinocyclocheilus rhinocerous. The sequence goes on along the minus strand of NW_015624650.1, from coordinate 392,451 downwards.
CAGTATATACATAAACAGAATAAATATACATAAACACATTTTTTGCAATGATCACTCAAATGTGGTGATCAAACACTTATAATGACGTGACAAAGTGTAATGATGGAGGCAGGGCATTTAACAATTTAACAATACATTTTATTATCCAAAATGAGTCTGACAACAGTGCACTGAACAGTAAAGTTGACATTTATTCAACTTTAATTCAATTCAGTTCCATTGAACTTTATTCCGTTGAAGTTTATTTCACTTTGGAACATTCATTCACGGATTTGCGCTACTGTCTTCACACACAGATGAAACTTACTAGAGAAGTGTGAAGTGTGAAATAATATACCTCTGTAAATAAATATAAATTTACGTCTCGCGCACTTTTGGCTGGTGTCACTATCTCGCGAATGCGCTGGCAGATCTCCACCAAATTTGGGGGATCCCTTCAGCTCGAGGAGCCCTCTCAAGCACCACCCTCCGCGCCTCGGTAGCCCTCCGGGATTGCTAGATCGGTCGGCGCCGGACCGTGAATTTAACCACCCGTAACTCCCGAACCCCGGGGGCTATCAACGCAGGGGTGGTCTAATTCGAAAGAGGGCCTCGAGACGTACACTTCATTTGCGTTCAA
>NW_015624650.1:388980-391761 GCF_001515625.1 Sinocyclocheilus rhinocerous | reverse complement strand
GCGTTCGCGAGATAGTGACACCAGTCAACACTTTCACTTCAGTAAGGAGGTCTCTTGTTCAGGCAGCAGCATTCAAGCGTGGTCTTATTCGACCATAGGGATCCCCCGAATTTGGTGCGGATTCGCCGGGCCTTTACGGAGATATGGCCGTTCAAAGTTTCAGTGGTTTTCCATAGACTTAAGCTTTAAAGCGTTTCATCCAGGTCGCCAGTAGCAAACAATGGAGCACGATCTGCTGGACAAACTAAGTAATTACACCATTTCAAGCATTTTATCTGCGTTATATGTTCTGTAAAAAAAATGTTCATATCAGCGGCATATTCGCCGATACCGATATACAGTACACCATGGAGCAGGAGTCAGATTTTATTTATCACGTCAGGAGAGTGAGTCGAGAAAGACGAGACGATGGCAGAAGATTGTTTAGAAAAAAATGCAAAGGTGACTGTTTGGCAATATTTTAGATTTTGAAAAGCCTATTGACTGGACGTTTTAAACATTTGTTTCTTATTTATTTGGTTCCACAGTGTTTGCTGATTTTCACTTTGTGTAGCCTAAGTCATTTGTTATTTTATTAGGCATATATAGTGTATTTTTATTCGTTTTGTTAATAAAAGTTCTAGGAGTTTGACGTTGTTGCCGCTAATTTGAAAGTGAAAGTAAAATGTGCACGGTGCTTTTTCAAGCTATTTGAAAGCCAAGAAATCTGAGGAAAAGAGGGAAAACTCAAACGAACAATTGCTTGACGCCGAATTGTGGCAATTCAATTGCCGCTAATTTGAAAGTAAAATACGCACGGCACTTTTACAAGCCATTTGAAAGCAAAGAAAAGAGGGAAACTCAAACGAACTAACACCCCCCACCCCAACGGTGATACCGGTATTACCAGTGTTGTCACACGTCGATTAACCGGTGGTAAAATTTCATTTGTTTTTGCAGGTGATGAATAGGTATGTCACGATTCATTCAACTCACGATGCGATAGGAGTCATGATACGATTTTATCACAATTTTTTTTTGCAAAAGGAGATTTAAAGTCCGTGTAAAGTCAATTCTGAAAATGCATAATACCTGGTTGCGATAATTTACAAAACAGCTCGGTCTCCTTATTTAAATTTATTTGAATTTGACAGTTGAGAGAGATGGCAGCTTTCCCGCAAGTGGGCATAGTTTCAGCACCGCCAGCGGACGGTGGACAGCGGATCCCAGCATTTGAGAGCAGAGAATACTGCTTATTTTTTCAAGATTTTGATACCTTATTTTATTTACTTGCCGTTTTTTTTTTTTTCATTCAAATTTGGCTGGGTGGTTAATAACACCTTTTTCTGTGGTGTGACAAACTCCGAAAACACATGTAATATTGCTTTACATCGACTTTAAGACAAATAATAATTGAGGAGGTGTCCTTGTATTATTTCTCAGACAACATGCTGCACATTTCTTTGTGAAATTTAAATATGTCAAATAACGAAACTAAATTGAAAGTTTAAAACACATCCCAAATAATTAAATAGTAGTACAAATACAATAAATCTCTTCATATAAACAAACTGATTATGAAAGATTATGAAAACTTAAATACAAGGAGCTCTAAATGACTTTTAGAATTTTTTTTTACAACCCTTTTGCTTTACACCATCTATTAATGTTAAATTCACAAATAAAATGTTAAGGTTTCATCTGCATCTGTCAAAAAAAAAAACAGATTGATTTTATTAATTATTTTCAAAGCTTTCAATGTACTCTCTTTAAAAAGAACTTTAATGTTTAATAGTTCTAACAAATAGGTTTTTGCTCAACTAACCAAAATAATTAAAAAAATTGTTTATAATTTCTGCACAGGAGAGACTTTGTGTTGTTTCAAAACAAAAGGAAATGTATATCGGTATCGGCATCAGCTATCGGTCAAAATGATTTTAAAAATGTCAGCAAAAATCTAATATTGTGCATCTCTACCTGCAATCTATTGTACTAAGAAACAAGACTTGCAAATGTCTTCTGTCAGCGATGAAGCGGCTCTTTATTGCACATGCTCCATCAGTTTATTTCCATCACGGAATAAAAATAGATATTTAAAAAACAAAATTGCGAATTTTTTTTTTCTTATTTTCTTAAACTTTTTTTATTATTTCTGATTTATATCTGACAATTCTTTCATTCCCTCTGAATTCTGAGTTTACATCTTACAGTTCTGACTTCCTTTCTCTGAATTCTGTCTCCTTTTTTATTTTCTTGGAATTCTGAGTTCTCACAATTCTATTTTTTTTTATTTTCAGAATTCTAAGTTTACATCTTGCAATTTTTACTTTTTTTTTTCTCCACGATTTTCTGAGGTTATATCTCACAACTCTGACTTTTTTTCTCTGAATTTCGAGTTTACATCTCGCAATTTTGACTTTTTTGTTATTCTGAGTTTATATCTCAATTTTTATTTTTCCCCCCCTAAGAATTCAGAATTTTCATCTTGCAATTCTGCCTTTTTTTTTCCTCTGAATTGTGAGTATTTTTGAGTAATTTTGAAGAAAGAATCACTCATGGATTTAAAGGGTTAGTTCACCCAAAAATGAAAATTAGGCTGCGTTTTACTCACCCCCGAGGCATCCTAGGTGTATATGACTTTCTTCTTTCAGACGAATCCAGTCGGAGTTATATTAAAAATTGTCTTTGATCTTTCAAGCTGTTTAATGCCACTCAGCGGGTGTTGCATGCATCAGTCCAAAAGAAGTTAAATAAAAATCGCCCATCCATAAAAAAAGTGTCTCACAACACGGCTCCCGGGGG
>NW_015624650.1:382506-388965 GCF_001515625.1 Sinocyclocheilus rhinocerous | reverse complement strand
GAGGAAGCGGAGAACAGTACAGATCAGTAATCCTGCATGTTGTGTTCTGTACAACTGATCTTGCATGCATACATGTAGTACCAAGGTTCGCCAGTGTTTCCCTCCTCAAAGCGAATGCTCCCCACGGTTTCCAGCTCCAACAGCAAAAAGTGCACTGTAATATCCCTTCTATCTGAGGCCAAGGCCACATTATGTTGGTGACATGCTTCTACCCTGTGAAAAAAACAAAACAAAACAAAGAAATGTAAGACCTGACAATAATCACGCACACAGGTTTACATAAAATGTATATAAAATAAAAAAAGGTTTATATAAAATTCACACTCACTCCTCCAGGTGCCGCTTCCAGAACTTCAGTCGGTCTTTAAGAGCATTCAGTTTGTGCTGCAGTCTCTGCTCATGGCTGTGGTCATTATGAAGGTCAGAGGTCAAGTCTTCAGGATCTCCCTTACCAGCAGACTGTACATGGGACAGCTCACATTCCATCTGCTCACAGAGGGTCAGTGTATTTTAGGGTACAAACAAACTGTAGTTTGGGGACAAATTTGAGGATGACTTAATTTAATAATAATATTTTTATTATTATTATTTCTGAAAATGAGGGATATCAGTACCATACTGGCTATCATCCAGTATTAAATTTTTTTTTTAAATGGATATTTAAGAGTGCATGATAATTTCCTCTATTTTACATATAGTTCTTTCCAATATCTAATGATCACGTAAAGTTCGTCTTTAAAAAAAAACAACAACAATAATTTAATAACACTGTCAAATGTAATATTTAGCAAATTTCTTTTTTATATTGTACATTATAATGCTGTGATGGCTAAATTCATTTCTAATTTAAAACAACTGGCTTTAGTTTGCAGTGTTTTATTTTTATTTTATTAAAAATAATTTTTTATTATATTTTAACACATTATTTATTTCACACACACACACACACACACATATATATATATATATATAATTTTACATTATTTTAAAGTCAGCCATTTATCAGTTATCGGCTATAACAACAATAATTTTAAGCTTATCAATATCAGAAATTTTATATGGGTGCATTCCTACTAAATATGTTAGGAATGGATTTAGGAAAAAAGTGATACTCTAAATATACCACCATTGTGGCAAAAAAAACCCTGTGTGCATCCTGTATATACTCACATTTCTAAACACATGTGTTAGCACTCGTATTCTCTCCTCTGGTAGTTGTATCTGGTCTCTCCTCTGCTGCCTGAGCTTGGCTTTAAGGTCATCAAACTGTCTTAGCGCACAACGTTCCCGCATGGTGTAATACATCATTTTCTTCAGCACTGTAGACTGATGCACAACCACATGTTCCCATCATTCTTAAACACAAAAGACAGACTCTCAGTTGAAATAGACATTCTCTCACCTCTGCAGTGTCTTTGAGATGTTTGCTGGAAATGTCATATGTGTCCAGGCGTTGCAGGTGTGGCATGTGATATAGGACGTGTATGTAGTAATTATAGAGCAGACACAGTGGGTTTGGAATGGACTGAGGGTCCTTCAGACTCAGGTGTCTTAGTCGGGGCAGCTGAGCCAGATGGGTCAGGTCCTATAAGGAAAACAGATTTTACATACAGTTGTTTTCTTTCAGGGATCAGGACTATTCAGGAATATGAATTCACTTTTTGCAAAAAAAAAATCTGCAATGATTGTGGTATCTATGGTATATTCATTTATGCTATAAATACTGTTTGTTATTGATATTATGATTTTAATATTTTGTTATTTTTGGAACATCAGGAAATAACTTCCACCTACACAAATGAAACATTTTGCTGCGACATTAAATGGAAGTGCATTAGTTTCCCATTAGAGAAAAGAACCTCACATATGAGCCTGAAGCCCACAGATGAACAGCACAAAAAGCACCATACAAACACCTATCAGTGTCATGAAACTGTGTGTGTTAGACAGAAAGAGAAGTGAAGGACCGTCAGATACAAAGAGCCGAAGCGAGACAGAGGAGCTTTCAATCACTCGACTCACACAAAATAACAAAGGCCCCCATTTAGAGATGTGCACCCCATTCAGGAGCCACACCACTTGAAAATGAAAATATTTATTCTTGTTATTGAAAAAGTATCTCTTTTTCCTTTCGAAAAAAGAGAGACAGATGAAAACTATTTGGACAGAGATGCCACATTACAATAATGATAAGAAGTGAAAAGCAAAAACCTGAATCGTGCAATTCCTGAAATGATCAGGTCTCTGGGGAGTTGAGAAAATATAGAGCATGCACAGAAATAACAGTAATCAGATCTATAGTGAGCAGGAGAGGGCGGATGCAATAATGACATGTAGATACAGGCCTGCAGTAATAACGGTGTGAAGGCCAGAAAGAAATTATTACCTAGTAATCTCGGACACAAACAAACAAACAAAATGGGCTCTACACAAAGGGCAATCCACAATCTAATAAGAGAAAACATGATTTTAGGCATCATTCATGTGCGCAGCAAAAACATAGGTATGTCCCAAAGTTTAATACGTAAGTTGCAGACACATTAGCAAAATTTTTGCAAAATATTGGAGACGATAAAGGTCCAGGAGCTGCAGCCGTGACACCAAATACTGGAAGACTAATTTGTCATTTCCCTATGGGTTTTTATAATGAGGTTTTCAATTTATAAGTAAAATAATGTCGAAAATTTCGCTGAGCAATGGTAAATGTGACTGTACCTTTAAGGTAAGGTATTAAAAACTGAATTAAGTATAAGCAATTTTAGGGCTGCGTGCCTTAGAAAATACTAATAAATTCAATTCAATTCTATACAATTCATGCCTTATTCATGAAAATAAATTACTCTGCTATGATACAGTTATCAAAATAGCAGGTCAAATAATGGTATATTTCTCATACCTTGAAGGAACTGATTTTGTTCCCTGAGAGGTTTAGATTTTGGAGATTGATGTTGGGATCCAAACTATGACCTTAGAAAAAAACATGTTAAATATTAGAGTATCTAGTAACAGATTTAAATGTCTATGTATATTATAATATTATAGTACAAAAATTAAATGCTACAATGGCAAAAATGTGGTGTTTTACAGTGGACCTACCAAGAGTCTCAATAGCATTATCAGCAAGATTCAACTCCTTAAGGCTTACAAGTGAATTCAATCCCTGTAAAACAAGGTGTAAAATAGTGGTACTGTATAGACACAAAAAATAATATAATTAAACATTTCATGTACAGTATCTCCAGACATAAACATAGGCTATACCTGTATGTCAGAGATCTGGTTCTTATTAAGCCACAGAATGTGAAGGTCGACCAACATCTCTAGATTTGTGATCTGCTGGATGTTGTTGTCGTACAGAAATAATTTCTGCAGATGCACACAGTTATGTAGGCCACAGATTTCCTACAACACACAAACAATACCAAACAGATCAAAATATACTAGATTTATTTGCTGATTTTCATCTTAATTAGAGTAAATCGGTTAAAGAAAATAAGCATTTAAAATGAACAATCTTGGCAAAATTGCAAGATTTTTAAATTGACATTCTCTCTAAAATTGCAAAAGAAACATTTTTAGAAAGTTAAACTAGAAACATTCCAAATGTTTTCAGTAACTTACATTCAGTTTGCACTCCACTACCCATAATTCTTTGAGGAGTGGGCAATACTCCAGACCATGGATTGAGCTGATGCTCTGGCCTATAATAGTGAGACTGGACAGTCTGGGAAAGAGAGAGAGGCCCACCATGCGAGGGAAACCAGAGAAAAACATCTCCAGAACCATTTCACCACACCCCTCCTGACACACCTTCTCATAGCAAAGTCCATTAGACACACACTGAGGAAATAAACAATCCAAAGACACTTCAGCACAGACCAGCACATGTGGCTTAGATTAGAAAACCACACAAAGGCAAATTGCACATTAAGTTCATTTATTTGAAAAAAAAAAAAAAAAACCCCAACAAAACAAGAGATTGATTTTATTATGGATATTTTCAAAGCTTTCAATGTACTCTCTTAAAAATAACTTTAATAATATTTATTAGTTTTTTTGCCTAAAACTAACCAAAATGTAAAATAATTAGTTTACAATTTCTGCACAGGAGAGACTTGGTGTTGTTTCAAAACAACAGCAAATATATAGGCCTATCTGTATCGGCATCGGCTATCGGCCAAAATGATTTGAAAAATATTGGCATATCGGATATCAAAAATCCAATATTGTGCATCCCTAATAATTTCGAAATATGAAACAGAATGCTCTGACTTTAGCTTTGTGGAGCTATACTAAATAAAACATATATGAACAAAACAAAAACAGCAGACCACCTGATTGAGAACTCAAATTTGCTCTCTGACAGCAGGTGGTGCTCTGGTGGCACTTATGGAACAGCATTAATATAGCGTTTCCTTGGTTACTTCTGTAAATGAAGCAGCACAGCGCTTAAACACTACTTTAATATGCATTAAACAGACAGATGAAAAGAAAGTAACATCTAAACATTTCTGAAGACAGTCATATAAACCCTCAGCCCCAATTGTATCGCGATTCGTTTAACATCTCAACCAACTTGAATCATCACATATTTTTATTGATTTTCAATTGGCTCAGCGTACATCGTTACATCTCTACTGTTGAATGATTAAAACATTGACAGCCAACCAGAAGCCACCTGACTGTAAAGAGCTTGAGCATTTAATGCGGTAAACAACAACAACTGCAGCACACTTAGAATGAACAGAATATTATGATCCGTTAGACTATAATATCGTTATAGTTATTGTTATTGTAGCTCTGGAAGTTTTTTTTTTTAAGAATCTTTTGCTAAGAACTCCAGCGAAGGAGCTCCCATTCTCGGTCTTCATTTGTTTACGGTCTCTGTTTAGCAATTCTGTTTACTAAATTGGAGAGAACTGTTAAACAAAAAGTCAACCGTATATGAAAAAGTATTATAGCGTTAGTAGTATTAGATCGGCAAATGCCATAAAGCTTTCTTATACTGTCACATTTATACACATTTATATTATTTTATTATCTAATAAACATTTAACTTTACATGCAAACTTTGTCAAATTCAGCTGTGCAGTATTCTGCAGTGTTTATGATCTCATTTATAGTCTGCATAAAAATGTGTACTCTGTGTGTAATGGGCTGTGTGAACTGGATGCAGAGGGGAATTCGGCTGTCACATGATGCACATGATCAACAAACTTTAAATCGTTGATTTAAAACTATACTGTGCTTTATGTAACATTAGTGCTACCTTGTCTTTATTGGAAAAAAATAAATAAAATAAGCAATTGAAAATTCTATTGGCAATAAACTCATTGGACAATATGATGCCGATGCATCTAAGATTAATGTGTCAAATCTGTGTCAATTAAATGTAAGGAGATTTATAACCCAAAAGTTAATTATCCAGTATGCAAAATAAATAAATAATAATAAAATAAATCTTGACCTTCTCAAAGTGAACTTCTCAAACGTTCTACTGAAGTGTATGTATTATCCAAGATGAATGGCAAATTACTTCTGTGGAAATCTGAACAGCAGGATTGCTTAATAACACCTGGAACATCGAGACAAACAAATTATGGGGAGAATAGAGCTTTAACTCTGCTTTCCATTTATTGCATGATTCACTCATATTTAAAAGTGGGCTTTCTCTGGACTGGGAAAATGCTATAATAGGCATGGTTAGTAGGAGTGTAACGGTACACAAACATGATGGTTCGGTACGTACCTTGGTTATGACGTCACCGTTTGGTACAGTTTTGGTACAGCAGGGGGAAAACTAAACATAAAATTGCTTTTTTTTTTTTTTATTAAACAGTGGTTTACTGAACAAATTATGGCTGGCTCGATACCACTTTTTCAGAACTGATCCCGATCCGATACCAGAAATTCTGAGTATCAGCCATTTTTTTAAAATCAGTGTAGAATTACTATAGCCTACCTCAATGTGTTAACCTGATCATCACTCTTTTGTGTGTTAAACACAATCTACCACATATAGACAACTTCATTGTAAAGAAAAACAACAATTGAATAAATATATAATATAGTGCTGGGCGGTATGACCAAAAATTTATATCACGGTATTTTTCAAAATTATACCAGTTTCACGGTACATGACGGTATTTTTTTTTCATGCATGACCGGGTGTTAACCATATTTTCTACTGATTGAGAGAGGAAATACTGCAGTATATTGACTTAGAATGCCCTATTTTACTGTCATGATGAGTGAATATTGTCAAAAAAGACCACACTAAATAGTAACTAAACATGACCCCTTTTAATACATGTTAACCAGGACTCACTCTCATTTATAATCGCGGCATCATCTGATAAAATCAACATGCATCTACACTAAAGAGCAGCTATGAATTTGTTTTGGCTATATTACTTTTTTGTCTCATGCAGCAGCACTGCCTGCGTCTGAGTAACAAAC
>NW_015624650.1:379626-381876 GCF_001515625.1 Sinocyclocheilus rhinocerous | reverse complement strand
ACATTCAGGAGGACACAAACTTCTTGAGAATGCTGCCCCGTGACTTTTATTAATAAAATAGATTAAATAGCCTACTGGAGAGATGCACAGATGCAGGTAGGCTAATTCACACAGGCAACTGTCCTCTCTCTCTCTCTCTCTCTCTCTCTCATAATTAATTCAAGTAGCTAAATGTTATAATTAATTAATTCAAATAAATGTGATCTTACCGCACTATTTCATCACTTTCTGATCTGAAGCGGGCAGAATGCTGCGCTAACGAGCTGTAGCTTCACGTCAGGTGGTTCTTGCCTTCACGTCGTGCATTAAAATCGTTCAATGTTTAGCGGATTAGGGGAACCTTTACGATTAATTAACCATGACATTTTAAAGCGCGGTTAATCTCGCTGCATCCCTAGTTTTGGCTATATTAATTTTTTGTCTCATGCAGCGCACTACCTGCGTCTGAGTAACAAACTAAAAAAAACAACAAACAAAAAAGTGTATGTGATATTAACAGACGAACTACGCTCATATTTATAATTCCAAACAATCAGTAAGCGACAGGTGCTAGGAAAGCTGTTTTGTACTCATTTATTGACGAGTCTGCTGCAGTGCGGCCAACTGAATGCGCTGCTTCTCTGCCGCTCACTGCACAGAACAGACGCCGAGAGAGGTGACACTTCTCCGGGAAAGTCAGACCTCGCGTTCGCGGGACAGCACTGGTGAAATCTTCCAACTGAACCATAGCTAAGGTTTATCCCAAAAAGTCGCTAGGTTTGTCAGTATGAATATTCTATGGAAAAAAACCGCTAAAAGGGTCTGAAAGTTGCTAAATCTAGAGCTAAAGGTGATTAGTAGTAAATCTCCAGCACGTGCGTTCAGATGGAGCGGCATTTACTACACAGAGCCGTAGTTCACTGACAAGCTACACAAAATTGTATTCAAAATCGGCCTGTGATTTTGAACGCGATTTTGTGTAGCTTGGCAGTGAACTACGGCTCTGTGTAGTAAATGCCGCTTCATCTGAACACACGTGCTGGAGATTTGCTACTAATCAAAGGAGCGGCTTTACTGACGAGATGCACATGAAAATCGCATTCAATTTTTTGCACAGCCTCTGGCAGTCATGCATTTGCGTTTGCTCTGGAACAGTCATATCGCGTCCACATCGCAGGCTTTGTGATTAGTAAATCGCAACGTCTCAAATCAAGATTGCGGTTCGATTTCGATTAATCGCACAGCCCTAATGTGTGATAGTTTATTGAGCCTTTTCATCAACAGTTTTAAATTTCAGTTACTGTGCACATGAAGAACAATTCATAGTGCTCTCTACTCCAGTGTAGTGATCTAACAGACACCCGGTAGAAAGGGACATGATATAGAAACAGCACTAAACTCCAGCAAGATAAAGTCCTTTTATGCAAAACCACTGATCTTTATCTACAGATCAAGTATAATAATAGGAACATTGAATCATCTTGGAGAGAGTTTCATCGTCTTGACTGTCATAAACGAACGCAACGCGCAGTTTGAACGCTAAATGGAGGATGACAGACAGCCGCAGCGGAGAGAAGAGTTTACGTGAACTTGATTGTAATGACTTAAATATTCATCTGTACCTCACATTAAACTATAGAACGGTCTCAGAACACTTCAAATACAGTGCACGAAAACTATGGTGCTTTATAATGTTTTTGTGCCTTTGGGGCTTAACAATAACACAGAATAGTATATGCAGAATATCGGATTTGGATCGGGCTCGTCTGACCGATACCCGGTCCGGAAGAAAATGGCAGTATCGGAGCGATACCGATACTGAGTATCGGATCGGCGCACCCCTAGAACAAATTGCTCTTTCTTTAAATAAATTTAATTATAATAAAAATTTTATTAGGGATAAAAATCTACCTCAGTTTATGCTATAAACTATAGGGATAGTGGCCACGCCCTTAATTATGCAGAACTTTAAGGCTTAATATAATTTAAACGGATGAATTATGAAAAAAAATCCACCCCCCTCACAGTTGTCATAAAGGGCAAAATTAGCTATATTGACCAAAACCAATTTTTGTACCAGGCTGTAAACATAATTTTTTTTTTCTGCTGAAAAGTTGGGCATTTTAACATGGGGGGGGGGGCAACCCTCTACATTGCGAGTAAATCACTCGCATATGCGACTAAGGCTGCGTTTACACTGCAAGTCTTAATGCACAGATCCGATCTTTTGACCATATCCGATTTTTTGGCACGTCTGTTTACATTCACTTT
>NW_015624650.1:365758-379321 GCF_001515625.1 Sinocyclocheilus rhinocerous | reverse complement strand
ATAGCTACAGAGTAGAGGTCTGCAAGCCCGTCGGGTCCCGGCTGGTCATTTTAATTTGTTAGACTATTTTATCTACAGCTCGTTAGAGGTAGAATTCTTTAGTGAAATAAAGATGATATTTATTGAAATTAATTTGAATTAATTAAGGAGAGAGAGAGAGAACGAACGAACGAATGCACGCACCCACCCACGTGCGAGCGAGCGATTGTGAAGCATTGCAAACAAGCTTGTCGGTTTAATTACAAAAACTGCTAAGTTATCACCTCATTGCTGAGAAATATATGTAGCTTTTAGCTGTTGTATTTTCAAAATTCACGGGGCGGGGGTTGAAAACCAGCTCCTGAACGTGCAATTTCTTACTTATAAAAAGTTTCAATCTCAATAAAATGCGAGCGCATACAGCATTAACAATCTTTATGAGCAAACGTGTCGCCCTCGCATTGGGAGTTCTGTGGAGAATCGGATATGTGTGTTTAGACGTAGGTCGGATGTCCAGATATCAGATGTGTATCCGATTAAAAATCCACATTGGAAGTGGCTCAGATCGGATGCAAAAAAATCGGATCTCGTGCGGGTTTTTGTGTTTACACGTGTGCAACAAATTCCGATCTGTGTCAGATGTGAGCGAAAGATCGGATTTTTTGTTCCAGTGTAAACGCAGCCTTATATACGCGAACACTGGACAGAGCTCTCTTTCACGCGTTCTTACACATTCGAATGGACAAATATATATCAAAATATCCCATAAATACAATCGGTTATGTCTTAAGTTTTCCGGTAGTGGGCGGAACTAATGCGCACACGGCAATCTCATTGGCTGGCGCTCACCTATTATCGTCCCTGTTTTGATTTCAGCAAATCAGTTCGAGCGAACGTACACAACCTGATTAATATTCATGAATCCAGTAGCTCATTAATCCTTGGTGCGTTTTATATTGTTCCTATTAGTAGAATTCGTATCTTTATCTTATCAGTATTTTTGTTAGTTTTTCCCCAATTAAATTTTTTTTTTATAGAAACACTGAATGACCAAAAAAGCACCACCACCAGTCCGAAGTTCAGTTAAAATGACTAATATGCATTCATACATGGTTATCAAGTTTTAATTCTAATTACTAAAGTTCTATCATTAAATAATATTGATTATCATATTATAATGCTTGACTGACTGATGTTAAGAGTGTACTTTCAGATATTTATAAAATTGTGCCATTTTACAAACAAACATATATATATATATATATATTCGTAGAGGGCTGATGGGATTGACTCCCTTTTGGAGAATTAAATGTAGTTTAAGTAGGGCTGGGCGATATGGCCAAAAAAATGATCACGATAATTTTTTTCATATCAGTCGATATCGCTAATTATCACGATAAATGTCAAATCTTTATTTCTTTCAAGTTTAAAGCCAGATTTTTGCTCCAAAGTAAAAGTTGTAGAAACCAGACCATTAATTTTCCTTAAAATAAATATCTAAATAGAAAAATGTATTTCATAGTTTCTGCATGTTCTAATGAGTGATATTGCTTCAAATCTAGAAACAGGTTTGGGTTGCCTGATAATATTAATAATTATATCACTTGTTGTCTCTTAGTAAAAATATAACTATATGGTTTTTAGGTAGCCTATTTGAATGAAAAACAGTTGTCTAAAAACATTCAGTATAAATGCACACATGCTATAGCTTAATCACAAATACATACTACAATTATATACCATTACTCCTTTAATAAAATTCAGTGTGAATATCCCAAATGGCGCGATTCAAACGAGTCGCGCTGTTTCGTTCGGCTTTTGGCGCATAAACATTATATCGAACATTTATCGAACTCTTCATATCGTTTTATCGAGGAAAATTATATCGCGATAATTATTGTTATCGAATTATCGCCCAGCTCTAAGTTTAAGTCACTTCCGTGTTGAATTCAAGAGAGAGACTGGAAGGAACATGTTACACATATTATTAGTTATATTTCATATTTTCATATATATTATATTTCATATAGTCATATTTTAGTTGCGCATGCGCACCTGCGTACCACTTATGTGCACCCCTGAATATAACCATGCTCAGCAGCATTTAACACGTAAATACTCCCACACAGTCAAGGAGCATCCTCGTTTGCACCAGATCTTCTGCAGCTGCAGTGACTGCCTTGCCTTGGTCATCAGGCTGACTCATTTTGACAAACTAGCACAAGCTGCGCTGTCTTTTAAAACCTTAAAAATGCTTCCTCCTTCCAGCTGATTTTGAATGCAAACACCGTCCTGGATGAACTGCTCCCCAGTTGCAGGTTTTCAGCTTCACACTGACATCACATACCAGAAGACAACCGTGTACATAGCCTTTCTACATCACTTTTACATGAAATTGTGAATTAATGCTATAACTGCATCTGAAAGGAATATAAAACAATATTTGACAGCTCCTGTTTGTTTAATCGTTTCTTAAAATATGTTGGTATGAGCTGGAAATCGTCTGCTCCTCTCAGAAACTCCAGAATGTGGAAAACAAGTGCCCCGTGGTGGTCAGAGGACAGGACTGGATTAGAGATGACACTGACAGGGATAAGACACAGAGGCTGAAGTAGAGCAGGGGAGGAACGTGGACTTGTTTGACTTCTCGCTGGTTGAGAGATTGAAATTTGTTAATTCCCTGTCAATCCCTGTCAGAGTGGTGATGTGAGAGTGCTGCCGTGTGGAAAGTATATTTCTCTGTCCTCTTCCAGAAATGTAGAGAGAGAGAGGATTTTACCAAATGTAATTTAAATTGCAAATCACCATGAAATCAAATTTTGCAATATTCAACTTTTTTAATTTAATATTGCAGCATTTTTTAGATACAGTATGATTTATCTGTGAATTATTTATTTATTATTATTACTTTTTTTTATTTTTTTATTACGTGCCTTTGTAATCTTTGATTTAAAAAAAAGTAACATCCTCTCACCTTCATATCACATCTTATTTCTCATGACCTATACATTGGCAGGAGGGCTGGGCAACCTGTCACTCATGAGATTGCAGCATTTAATGACAACAATCACAGCATTTAACGCAACAAACGACAACAGTCCACCAATTTCCAATGGACTAAATCCCTACATTATTTTTCTCATTTTCTCATTCACTCGGATATACTTCAGTAGAGAAGAAAAGACAATTGCAATTTCTTTTTTATGCAGACTTTAAGGGTAAGGATAGGGCCCTATGATGAAATCCCAAACTCATTTTTTTTTCTGGATTATATTTTAATGGTTAAATTACATTTTAGTAATCAAAAATAGTGTATTAATTATTAAAATTATGAAACGTACAATTTAACAATTTTTAAAAGAGTTTAATAAAAAAAAAATGTTTTTAAGGCCCGATGAAATGTTTTATTTTTTCCCAAATTCAGTGTTTTGTTTTAATTTTTCTGGATTAATTACATTTGAATAATCAACAGGCATGTCTAATCCATTGAAGTCATAACACTTTAACAATAATAGGGCCCTAAGAAACATTGGTTTAGATGTTAGACATTATTTAGTCGCCCAGAGTAAGATTTAGTCACATATGCGAGTGATTTACTCGCAATGTAGAGGGTTGTTTGTAACTCATGTGTATTTTTAACATAAACTTGTGTGTGAATGAGAACTTAGTTTAGTACTCACATGCTGTGACAGCCGCTTTCTGTACGTGTGCTCTCAGAAAACCGTATATCAAAATTTTAAACTCATATTAGGGCTGTGCGATATTGAAAAAAAATGCAATACGTGATACCTTGTTAAAAAATGCAATATTCGATATGCGATACGATATTGCTTAGTGTGAAAAATCTATTTAAATTATATTTTAAAATATTTAAAAATGAAAAGCTGACCCTAGTTACCTGTGGTTGGCCTGGCCGTGCGTCACTCAGAAAACAACAGGCCAATCAGAAGAGAGGCTCATGAATATTAATTAGACAGACCAAAATCGACCTGTTCTCAGCAGAGCTCCTGAGAGAGGAGCTGTAAAAATATATTGAGATGGTTTTTGGTACTTATACTGCAAATATATATTCTTAAGGACATCAAAACCTCAAATAAAACTCCAAAAAGGTGTACAATATGGGACCTTTAATAACTCTTTTTAACGTCAAGCAATTCTCTGCTATATGCGTCGAACTAAAACTTTGACCTTTTGCAACGTTTTGATTTAAGTAGCCTATTATTAAAATGATTCAGATATCGCACGTGTTGCGATATGCATATCGTGATATTTACATTTGCGATATTTCAATATTTTTGGATATATCGTGCAGCCCTAACTCATATGGTTTAAAACACATGATTTCAGCGCGATAAACATAATCAGAACCAAAACAGATGTTTTTAGCAGGTACGAGCTGTAATGGCGCAGCTCTATTCTGGAAAAGGGGGCGGGGAGCAGCAGCTCATTTGCATTTAAAGAGACAGGCCCGAAAAACTGCGTGTTTCTGCTTCCACTCAAAATAGGCATTTTCAAAATGATATAATAAATGATCTGTGGGGTATTTTGAGCTGAAATTTCACAGACACATTCTGGGGACACCAGA
Source organism: Sinocyclocheilus rhinocerous (assembly GCF_001515625.1). Lineage (NCBI taxonomy): Eukaryota > Metazoa > Chordata > Actinopteri > Cypriniformes > Cyprinidae > Sinocyclocheilus > Sinocyclocheilus rhinocerous. Next base: position 374,757 of record NW_015624650.1, on the reverse strand, counting down.
AACTTATATTACATATTGTAAAAAGAGGCATAATATGTCTCCTTTAATATTTAAAAAAGCAGTCTTTTTGCACTTTAATATTCACAGACATTAGTCCACATCACAATTTGATTCATTGTACAGTCTACTTGTGATTTATTCATCCAACATTTGCCAAATTCTGTGACCACCTGTGTCGTAAATTCCTTTTTTATGAAGGTATTCTGTGAATTAGTCAATGTTCCAACTTCAGGAGGCTGATCGTGTTCTGCTTTTCCGTTGGTGGATGCTGTATTATGTCATAGTGCATTTGCATAGTTCACTACTGCTTAACGTTGTTGCATTATCAGTGGTTGCCTAAACACAAACCCCTATTGAAAAATAATGACTTCTGCTGCCCTATTCGAAACGCTCAGTATGAGCACCCTTTGACTTGACTTTTTCATACATTACACAGACTTTAATTCAGATGTGTTTATAGGTCTGTTACATAAACCCTTTTCAACTATGATTTGAACAGAATTCAGTCTTTGGAGAGTGATGGGTAGTTTGACAATGCTTTAAATTGTCGTTAATAAGTTTGTGTTGAATAAACGGTCATTTGGATGTTGTTTTACAAAAGTCAAGATGTTTGAGGTGATTGTGACAGCCTAATTTGTCTTTTTCACCTCTTCACACTCTAATTAATAGGGGAATGTTCTGAATTACCAAAGTGGTGATATAACTGAAATGGTTTTTAGGCCTAACAGCCTTTCTGCAACACTGACTTCCTTTGCCATGGAGCTCAATGGGGGGTTTGTATGTTGGGGACCTTTCTCCAAAGCTGCTATTAAAGTTTTGTCCTGTCTCCTAGTTCACAGTACATAGACTTAATTGTGGTTATTGGTGTAATGGAGAATACGTACAGTAATGAAAGAATGGTAAATAACGAGTGTTGTCTGCCAGACTATAATGTAGACAATGTTATGACTGCATAAGAAAAAAGTTATTAAACCTGTTATACTGTATTATTACAGCACTTTTTTAGAACTAAATTTCAATATCGTGATAATACCGTATACCGTGATAAAAGCATTAGCAATTAATCGCAACATGAAAATTTGATACCGGCATATCCCTACTGCAGAGGTGTGATTATTGCTTTAAGGATGTCTAGCAGTGTGTTCATGTTGGACCTATTCATGGGATCAGAGAAAATTGATGGACTAAGTCTGTGGTCTTTAAGACTTGGTGCACTAGTTTTAAACCTATAGAAATGTGTTGAACTTCTGACTCCAGTCAAATCAGTGATCTAGGAGGAGTAGTTTTATTTTGCATAATACTTGTGGTGGCTTCCATGTTTTCACTATCTCAGTAAACCTCGCATAATCAGATGCTTTTGGTTGCCGAATAATGAATAGAGTATTTTCACAATGTTGTCAGTAACTGAAAATGTTGCTTCATATGTGTCAGTATATGGTTTAAGGTAGGGCTTGGTGATAAGGCCAAAAAAATCGATAAATCGATATTGATAAATATCACGATACATTTCGAGTTTAAAGGGTTCATTCACCCAAAAATGAAAGTTCTGTCATTAATTACTCACCCTCGTGTTGTTCCAAACCCGTAAGACCTTCGTTCATCTTCGGAACCCAATTTAAGATATTTTTGATGAAATATGAGGGCTCTCTGACCCTCCCATAGACAGCAAGGTAACTACCACGTTCAAGGTCCAGAAAAGTACCAAGATGATCGACAAAGTAGTCCGTGTGACATCAGTGGTTCAACTGTAAAGTTACAAAGCTACGAGAGTACTTTTTTGCGCAAAGAAAACAAATATAACGACTTTATTCCACATTTTCGTCTCTACTGCGTCACTTTGGACGCGCGTTCACGACAGTACCTTGACGCGAGCGTGTGGCGGCGTCATCACGGCGGATCTGTGTCAGCGCCGCCACACGCTCTCGTCATGATACTGTCGTGAACACGCGTCCACAAGTGACGCAGTAGAGATGAAAATGTGGAATAAAGTCATTTTTTTTGTTACTTTGTCGATCATCTTAGTACTTTTCTGGACCTTGAACGTGGTAGTTACCTTGCTGTCTATGGGAGGGTCAGAGAGCCCTCATATTTCATCAAAAATATCTTAAATTGGGTTCCGAAGATGAACGAAGGTCTTACGGGTTTCGAACAACACGAGGGTGAGTAATTAATGACAGAATTTCATTTTTGGGTGAACTAACCCTTTAAGGGCAGATTTTTGCTCCTAAGTGAAAGTCGTAGAAACCAGATCGTTTATTGTGGTTTTAAACTACTCTTTATGGTCAGAACATGACAAATGCTTTGTTTTTGATTTCTTTACACTTTTCAGTCATTTTAACTTGTTTTTTTAGGTATTTGTATGAAAAACAGTGATCTAAATGCATTTAGTATAAATGCACAACCGCTATAGCTTAATCGCAAAAAATACTGCGTTTATATTCCATTACTCCTTTAATACATTTAATACATATCTACTGTACATTAGTAATATAATAAAATTTTATGTGAATATCCCACATTTCTGCCACAATACTGTGGTGCAGTTAGTGTTACTACAGTAAATCCATGGTAAATGATGGCGATTTGTAGATTGAAAAGCCTTCTGACTGTATCGTTGCTCACAGTGTTTCTCCTGTTTGTCAGTGCTGTTTCATCTGGCTCTAAACTAGTTTAAATCACTGAGTCATTTGTGTTCTTCGCTGAATTCAAGCACTTCACTCTGGATCTCACAGCGCTGTTTAGTGTCACGTGACAGAGACTCATCAGCGAGTAAACTCCTCCGCTCTAGTGAGCTCATGCTGCGCTGCCGTTTGAACATTGAGCCGAGCGGATAAATGGTTTGTGTGGCGCTGTTTAAATGAGTAGAGCTGTTCTGCTTTTGACTCTTAAGCATTGCATTGAACTAGGGCTGCACGATTAATCGAATGCGATTGTCATGCGCTGAATCAATGAAAGCAGTTTAATCTTCTGTTTATTCAGCTGCAGCGATAGGCATTTCCTGGATTACTTCTTCGGGGCATATTTGGAGTTTCAGTGCGAGAGCGCCCTCTGGCCTTCGGATGGAGATTTACTGCTGATCACAGAACCGTGCTTCACTGAAAGATATGCATGACAATCGCAGCTTCTGTCGAATCGCGATCTCGATTCCATTTCGATTTATCGTGCAGCCCTACATTGAACATTTATCAAACTCTTATTGTTTTGAGGAAAATTATATTGCGATAGTTATCGTTTTATCGTCCAGCCCTAGTTTAAGGCTGAATGATTAATCGTATTTTAATTGTGATCAGGTTTTTTTTTTCATTTAACATTTATGTTATCTTGCATTGGTAGCAAGCCTCCATACGATTTCAAGATTTGGGCTGCCAGATGTCAAGAGTTTAAATCCCAATCAGTGTACTTTTTCTTCTCTTAAATGGATACATTTTTCTCTTTTACTTTATCATCACAACCTGGCAAACATGTGCGCACACTTTCTCTGCACTGAAAGAAAAAAAAAACAAAACCCTGATGATTTGAAAATACCTACAAACATGGAGTTTAGAGATCTTCATTATTAATTTCTGCTCAACAGAAAGTGTAATACAGCCAGTCTGCATTTCTTCACGAGGCCGTTTATGCTTTTTCTTGACTAAATCTGTGTGCAGAGCTTCTCAGTGATGAACTATAATAAATCCAAACATGAATCTCGACTTTATTGTTTGCATTTGCGGTTGCTGAATAAATGCACTTATGCAACCACTGAGCTACTATACAAACACTTTTTTGTTGTTGATTTAATAATAAAAAAAAGGTTAAGAATTTTACTGTTTTAGCTTTTTGAGAGAAGATTTTGAGTTTTGCCAGTTTATATAAGTTAGAGAGTGTGGTAATGTACATGATAAATATAATAAATCAAGAAAACTAGATGAGGTAAAACTAACCCTGCTAATTGAGTTGATGTTCCCTATGTGTGCTTACATGAAATAGTAATAATTCAAATAGAATACATTTTCAAATCAGTCGTGATTCAGTCGTAACCACCACTTATCGTGGAGCCCTAATGTAGTTTAAAACCAGAGTCGTTTTGGCCAGAGAGGATTTTGGCCAACAGGATTTTGCTTAGGTAACTGGTTATTGCTGAAAGTTTAACATTAGACCAAGTTCTGTTGATTTTGTTTATTAATGTAGCTATTTTTCAGTAACCTACTTCCTGTTGATTTAGGAACATGACTGGTCAAGAGCTCTGTTTGATGTTTAAACATTTGAACAGCTGATTGATGTTTGACTTCCTTTTCTGTAGGAAAAACCCAGAGTTGGTCCATTGAGAGCACAGACCACCACAGCTACTCATGGTACAAAAACCCTTCTGAAAGCGACACGAGACCTCTTGCCCAGACCACCACGTTAAAGTCTGAAAAAACAGAGGACAAGGATTCTTATGATGCCTGGAGCGCTGTGGTCGGTCTGGGAGCACGCTCCACATCCCTCTTTACCGGACCTAAAGACCCTCCGTCTACCTTGTGGGCATCGAGTAGTTACAGTCACAGCAACATTCAGGGCAAATCCTCCACCGAGACTCGGTTAGATGAGTTCGGCCAAAGAGACTTTAATGTTCCCGTTGAGCCATCTGAAAGCGAGGACCACTCTCAGTCTGTGCTCAGGGCATCCAACTGCAGAACGTACTGCAGACCCAATAAAGGCAAACAGCCTGGTGGACCCGATGGAAGTGTTTCCAGTCATAGCTCCACAGAAGTGTTGCAGAACAGCGGGGCTGAAAATGCTGGGAAAACAACAAACAGAGGTCGGACGAGAGACTTTACAGTGCTACATCCATCTTGTGTTTCCATGTTTAACGTCACCATCCAGGACTCTATGGACCGCAGTATGGAGGAGTACACAGCCAGCGCCCCAGCAGCTGGTCCGGGAGATGCAGGAAGACTGAGGAAGAAAACCGAGACCGAAAGCAAACCTTTCAGGTAATAGTTGCATGTAAGAACAGTGCTGTAATCACATGAAATTCTTAGTACTGCAGTTATATTGAGCTGTACTTCATACTATTTTTGGACAGTAGTCTCAGTCTAATCTGTAGTTCTCATGCTGGATCCTAGACCTTTTCTCTCCCTTTTTATTTTGTTGGTTTTGTTGTGTTGTTTGTGTAGTTTTGTTTTGTGGCTTTTTTTTTGTTATTTTTTTGTCTTTTGTAGTGTTTTAGTTTTTTTATGTTTTGTGGTGCTTTTTGTTTAGTTTTATAGTATTAGTTTTGTTTTGTGGCATATGTATTTATTTTTTTATTTTAGTTCTGTATTTGTTTAAATTTAATCACTTATTTCATTTTTATGTATTTATTTGTTTTGTTTTGAGCCTCGTGGTGCCTATATTTGAGCACCACGGCTCCATTATTAATCCACAGCTCTAAATCTCAACCGCTTAAAAATAGAGATGTTGAACATTAACACCATCCAATTCTAGACCTTAGAAAATATTTATTTGATTGCGCCTAGTTTCAATCTCTTACACCTCATTGAAGTGGCTCTGAGAGAACCCCTATAAAAATCTGGTACTCCAATTTAATCAAGTAATGACAGCCCCACTTAACAAATAAATACAATTATTTGAGATTGTAAGAATTGTTTTTTTGCTTAACCAGCGCTAATTGGGAGACACCAACTGATCAGGTATACATAGATGAAGCAAAATGTGATAAAATCCTCAGAGCTGCCAGTAATTCTGTCAAATTCATAATTCATTGGTTGCTCTCACTTGGCCTCATTCTTTCATGTTTGATTTGAAGTCTACTTGTGTGAGATTCAGGCTGTTTGTCTGTTGGGTTTCTAGTCAATCCAGACCCACACAGAGCAAAATGAAGAGCAGTAAGCTGGAACTCTTTGGGTTTGATGAGACTGATGCTGTGGCTGAGGATGACGACTCCGCTTCAGGAAGCTCTAACTACAGGATCAAATACTTTGGCTTTGATGACATGAGTGGGAGTGACGGCGAGGAAGAGGAGGGTTCCTCTGAAAGAAGGAAACACAAGAGGAAGGCTGCAGCAGGTGTAGCAGTGCCACTGATGTATACAGAGACTAATGTTGACAGTCCTCAGACCAGAGTGATGCAGAGCTCTCAGAGCAGTCACACTACAGGTCACAGTTACAGCCTTGAAAACGGTCAGTATTTACACACAACACACTAACTTTGGGCTCTGTTTATGTTGCAGTACCTGTATAAATCCACAATAAATCTGCACAGAGTTTTCTTTTACCTTTTGCATACAGAAAAGTTTTTTTTTTTCATTGTGGCATTTTTCCCCCCTGACAGTTAAGCACATATTTCCTAAAAAGTGTGTATATTATATTAGGAATATATTATTATTTATAGTGGTCGACCGATATATCGCCTTGGCCGATATTTGGCATTTTTCAAATGACGATACGTTTTTCTGTTTGGCCGATGCGTTCGAGACGGGACTTTTATTTTGACGGCGCTGACAGCGGCAGTGCTCACATTCTCCCTCTTGTTCGCTGTCGTCGTTAACAGTTCTGTCTAATACGGATAGAAGTCTGTCTAATAATCAGAAAGAACTGTTAAACAAAGGAATTAAAATTTATACAAAAAGTATTATAACGATTGCTTTTATATTATTAGTAATAGAAAGGCAAACATTATAATACTTTCTCGTTTGCCGTCAGCATTCTGCAAATACGCATTTACATCATTTAAACAAATCTTTGAATTGCTAATGAAAATAATTTCACAAACCTCGCAAACTTAGTCAAATCCAGTTGAGATCTTGTGAAGTGTGCATGTGACCTGCATGATCGCGTGTTCTCTGTGACTTTCGGTCCGCGCAAATTGAATGCTTTAAACATTAAATTCGTGATTTCAAATTATGCTGCGCTTATTCCCAATGCACACAAACTTCCCAGATTACTGAGTGCTCTGTTGGTTACAGTTTACTTCCTTTTTAATTATATTTTTATTAAATATTTATTTATTTGTGAAAAATAATTTGTCTTCTAGAGTATAAGTATGTTTATTTTACAAATTTTTTTTTAATCCATTTTCAAATGATTTCAAATTTCTTAAATATTAATTAAAATAAATACAATTATATCGGCTTTATATTGGCCATCGGCCACTCTGCTGTCCAAGATATCGGCATCGGCTGTCAAAAAAAACAATATCGGTCGACCACTAATTATTTATTTAGGTATTTACTTGTTAGTTTAGTTTTTATTTATTTATTAGTAATTGATGTATATATTTGTTTGTTAGTTAGTTTATTTGTTGCTTAATTGTGAAATATGTCCCCAACATGTGTTTGTTAGATTCACACATGGACATTTACATGTTTTTTTTTAGTTTTTTTTTACATATTCATCTTTGCTATTTTGCTATTTTTTTTTTTATAATTTCAAATATTTATCTATGACTCAAGTTACATGTCCATTGCTGTGATTAACTGCACTTGTCAACAGTTCAGAGAACTAATTTTCCTATTAAAGACAATAGCAGACATTTAGCAGACACATGGCTGATGTTTGTTTGTGGTTTTACAGATCCTCTGGAGTTCCCAGAAGTCCTCATTCCCTCTGAAACAGTAAGGAGACCTCAGGTCAAAGCTCAGGAGACAGCCAAGGAGAGCAGCAGGAAGATCTTCAGTGGACCTAAGAAGGTGAGCTTCATATATCGTCTTTTTCTATTCATATTTCCCGTCGTTGAGCTGATGGTTTGAGATGCCAGTATTTGTTCTGGAGTAGTGTTGTCACGGTACCAAAATTTCAGTATTCGGTACCAATACCAGTGAAAATCCACGGTTCTCGGTACCAAAGCAAAACACAAAAACATGCTAATTAAAAAATTTGACTATACTTTCATTTAATCCAAACTGTGTACATATTTAATTTTAAAGGGCTTTTAAAATCTTCTAGAGTTATTCAGCCAAGAATAACAACTAAGTTGGCTAAAAAAAAAAAAGAAGCCCAGAACTGCTTTTCTGACTGATATGACACAAACAATGTTAACCAAAAAAAAGTTATATAAAAGTAGTAAATTTCATCATGTCCTCCTGTTTTTTTTTTACCCTAATAAAAGTTATAGGAGCATTAAATAGTTAATAAAGAAACTTCATTCTAATGCTCATTATATTAGCGTTAGCCGCGCTTATGCTAACGATTAACTACTCTAATAACAGCAATGTTCATTTCAATCCGACATTCAAATTAAAATATTGAATAATATTCATAACAGAAAACTTTGTCATGTTCCTGTATAATTGTTACAAACAGGCCCACATTCAATCTGTGTGCTTGTCGTTCTATACATTCCCTGCCCTTTACATTTTCATCAGTTAAACTCACAGCTGCATTTAATACACTATGGTTTTGAATCCATTCCATAGATTTTTCCCCTAAAGTCAGTGTTGAAAATGTAAAGTCTGCAGCAGTGTTTCCCACATACTTGCACTTTATTTGTGGTGGCATATATATGCAAATTCATTTTCTGCCAGCAGGAGGCGCTTGTAGAGCGGGAGAGATAGAGGTTTCCCCGGTAACGGCTGTAATCAAATAAGCGCTGCACTCACAAACGCTGCTCAGGTATTACAGGCAAGATGAAATGAAAATGACATCCATAATTTTCTGAAGACAGCCGGTTTCCTTCAGGAATACAGTGATATCAGGGATTCAAGTTCTCCGTCGCTACGACGGATTTCCGTTAATTGCAGCGAGTCTACGATGGATTTCCGTCAATTGGAAAAAATGAGGGGAAAAGAAACATTTAGCGCATTGTTGTTGTACCAAAAATCATCCCCGCCACGGCTGCAGCTTCTCGTGCTTTCACACCTGTAGATCGATTGCTATGTTCCGAAACGGGGATTAAAATTATTACAATGTTGCTTTTTTTTCTTGGTGCGGTTCGCTTTCACACGGCAAAGTTTCTAAACGGACCAAATTTGTTAATACAAGTCACACGTGAGTAAACTGTTGTCTCATTGGTCAAAGTTCCACGGTTTATTTTCC
>NW_015624650.1:365290-365505 GCF_001515625.1 Sinocyclocheilus rhinocerous | reverse complement strand
AGGTTCCGCGCTTATAACGCGATGACAGATGACGGAACGTATCATTTGCACATGCTTTTGAGTCTTGAGAACTCACTCGCATGCTCTCATTTTCTGTGCGCCCACAGATGAGGATAAGGAGAGTGACAACTTTTAATAGTTATTAAGGGAGTTTGCAAATGTGATATTGATTTAATACAACAGTTCAATAAACAAGTACTGCCTGATTTTGCTCT
>NW_015624650.1:364724-365170 GCF_001515625.1 Sinocyclocheilus rhinocerous | reverse complement strand
AATTTCATATGATTGGTAACTTATTTGTCTTATTCTACTTCTTATGATATTGTTTTAAATAACAATTTTAAAAAGCTTATAAGATTATAGTTAGACCTAACTGAAAAAATTAAAGTACTGTTAATTTAATTTGTATCGTTACTGTTTTTGTTTGTGCTATTGATTGTCATTAATTTATTTGTTCTTATTTTATTATTTACTCTTTACTTGTCTTTTTTAGTTCAAATAAATTCAATTCTGAGTGCACTTGATTCTTGGGTTGGGAGGGGAGGGGGCGTGGTCCATGAGAAATAGTCCTGCCACCACAGCTGGAAAAAATCCTAGGAAACACTGCACACATTTAATAAAGTTAGAAAAATGCCATTACAAAGGTAAAAAGAAAATGCCCCTGTAAATTACTGAGTCAAATGTCACCTCATATTAGGAAGGCTAATTTTTGATCAGAA
>NW_015624650.1:347858-362969 GCF_001515625.1 Sinocyclocheilus rhinocerous | reverse complement strand
TCCATGAGAAATAGTCCTGCCACCACAGCTGGAAAAAATCCTAGGAAACACTGCACACATTTAATAAAGTTAGAAAAATGCCATTACAAAGGTAAAAAGAAAATGCCCCTGTAAATTACTGAGTCAAATGTCACCTCATATTAGGAAGGCTAATTTTTGATCAGAATTTTTTATTATTGATCAGAAGGTGCTCCTAAATTTTTTAAATTAGGAGGACAAGCGCTCTTAATTACAAGAAAAAAAACTGCTCTTAAACTGGGTGTGTGACCGGTATGACTGTGGAATGGGGTTTAGCTGAGGAAAAATGTTCAGTCAAAATATATTTTTTTTGCTTTAACCCCTGTGATATAAAAACACCCGCACCGGTTTCGACTTTTACACGTGCAGTGCTCATGTTTATTCAACGAAGTCAAAGCCTTTTGGAAAATCTATTTGTGGCGGTGTGTTTTGATATTGTGGCGGGCGCCACAAATAAATCAATGTATGGGAAACACAAGTATTAAAAATTAAAATGAAACTTACCTGCTTGAAGTCTTTCATTTGATCCGGGTGTCTGTCTTTAAAGTGTTTTGTTAGTTTGGTGTGTTTCCTCGTTTTGATGTCGCCACGTCTCAGTGCTTTTATGAAGAGAGCGCATCTGCGCACCTTTAGGATAGCGCATCAAGAACCGGGTTGACCGGGTACTCTGTACCACCGGTACTTAAAAAAACCTGATACCGTAACGTTTTCATTTTTTTAGTACCGACTTGGTACCGAAGTACCGGGTCTTTTGACAACACTATTCTGGAGCATGTTGTACTATGTGTCATGTCATTTAGAATCAAAAGGTTGTTTTGCCCATTTCACCAATGTAAATGTTGCCCTACTGCCAACATGTAAAGAAATGTAGGTGTTTGATTTGTTGTTTTCTTGTTTGTTTACGCTAACGGAAGTGTGGTGAAGGCAGAGGGTGGAACGGGCATCACGCTGTTGTCTGCAGCGTGACTTTTATCTATAATGACAGTAATGCAGTTATGTTGCTCACCCCCGCTGACAGCTCAGCCATTATTACGAATGTTCCTGCGGCTGCTGTATGTGCACAGGCTTCTCTGGGGTTATGATTGATTGTTTAAGTCATGATTGAACTTTAAGCATATAAATGCTCAAACAGAGCAATGTTTTGATGGCATCACAGTGTTTACATTATCCGGGGGAATTAGATTGTGAATGGCTTACTTATCGATGGCTCTACATATTAAACAGAGGTAGGAAAAGGTATTGGAACTGCTCTCCTCCATGGTTCCCTTGATCACCATATCAAAACAGATCTGGCGATCACTGATAGTGAGAACTTTAATGTGCTTCCCATACTTGTAATGAGTCCTTATGAAGTCCTTCACAACAACAAAAAAAGCTTTAAGGGGTCCCTGCTCCTGCTGAAACATTGAGCAGATCTAAATTTAATGCTGCAGTCAACACTTTTCATTTCATTTTAATTTTATTCGCGACTGCCGTAGTGAATTTAGTTTACCTGCAGCAGCATTTTTGTCCACGTGTGTTGCCATAGTTTCTACAAGCGGAAACCGAAAAGCGCGGATATTACGTAATTGATAGGCAACAATGAGCCGGGACGAGCCATTATTTAAAACTGGAATTTCTCTGGATTTACAAATCCTTGGGCACTTTTGGGATAACGTAAGTGCACAACTGCATGAAATATATAACAATGTGCAAGTGGTTTTTTTATTTTATTACGAGAATTTTATTACTTGTCGGCGTCCCACTCTGCACCAAGCACATCACATTCTATTGCTCATTCATTCATGCTTCTTTTTCCACTCCAACGTTCCAATTATCCCTGCCCAATAAAAGCTGCATGGATATATTCGCTTACCCTGATAGGCCTATCTATGTAAACGATTTAGATAAAGTTCAGTCGATTCACTCTTTATATCATCGCCACGATATGTATTTTCATATCACCCAGCCCTAACATGCAGTAATGCTTTAAACACATTTGACAAGCTAGTTGATAAAAAACAACAACCGATTAACTATCAAAACTGATTGGCTAACACAATTCGGTGCACAATTCTTCTTTCAAGTTAACTGAAGGCAAGTACAGTTGACCGTGACATCCCTACCTTATCTTATTCCAGTAAAGTCGCTCACTCAATACTGGATGGAGCTGTAGAGCTGCAGCTCATGTGATGAATGTTGAAGGGAGGGGGCGTGTCTGAACTGGTTGATGAGCGAAATCAGCACCCTGATAAAGAGGTTGACTGGCACAAAGTAGTTTATGTATTTTGAAAAGATAAAAATACTAATCTTAAATGTATTTAAATACAAAATACATTAGATTTTCCTCCCCAAAGGCTTTTAAATACAAAATGCAAAGTAGTATTTTGACTGATTATTGGGGAAGTCATGGCCTAATGGTTAGAGAGTCGGACTCATAACCCAATGGTTGTGGGTTCGAGTCTCGTACCGGCAGCGATTGTACGCTTTCAATACCATGACTGAGGTGCCCTTGAGCAAGGCACCGAACCCCCAACTGCTCCCCGGGCGCCGCAGCATAAATGGCTGCCCACTGCTCCGGGTGTGTGTTCACGGTTTGTGTGTGTTCACTGCTGTGTGTGTGCACTTTGGATGGGATAAATGCAGAGCACTAATTCCGAGTATGGGTCACCATACTTGGCCACATGTCACTTCACTTCACTCACTTCACTTATTGAAAGTGAAAAGTGACGTGGCCAAGTATGGTAACCCATACTCAGAATTTGTGCTGTGCATTTTTCCCATGCAAGTGTACACACACAGCAATGTGTAGTGAACACACACCTGGAGCAGTCGGCAGCCTTTTTTGCTGTGGTGCCCGGGGAGCAGTTGGGGGTTCAGTGCCTTGCTCAAGGGTCTCACCTCAGTTGTAGGTATTGAGGGTGTCCGACCCTCTAACCATTAGGCCACAGCTTCTAGAAGACTAGAAGCCACTGCTAGAAGACTGATTTTAATGACATTACAGCTCAAATAACTTTTCCTGAATAAATCATGTAAGTGCGTCAACAAAAATGAGCATTACTTTTGCCTTTTTAAATGAGTCTCTTTTTTGTGCTAATCAGCATTATCCCTCACTTGATTTTGATTTGAACTTAACTTGTATTGAATCCACAACATTGCTTTCATTGTGTCTGCAATTAAAGTTACAGGAAGAATCAAGAGGGATGTTTTTATTCATGACAGTTGTGAAGTATGAGAGGTGTTTGAAACGGGTCAAAGCTCAGCATCGTGGTGACTTTTACTGCCACCGCTGAACATGCCAGGGCCAGAACCTGCTCAGCTCTCACTCGATAAGCAAACTCAATGACTGATTCTTCTGCATGATTCATTTATGTGGAGATATTTCACTTGCACTCTGCGTTTGCTCGCTCTCTCTCGCATGCATTTTTTTTTGGCTTCCTTTAAAATGATTGAATTTAGAAACAACTTCTCTGAGACGTTTTAGTTTATTGTGCTTAGGTTTGCTAACTAAACCACTAGACTGTTAGTGATAAACCAGTGTGCAATTTTTTAGGGTTGTCCCCGACTAAGGATTTTCATAGTCGAATCTGAATTTTTGAATCTTGCCGATATTCGACTAATAGTCAAATCATATGTTTTGGGGGTGGAGGCAAAATCCATTACCAAGAGTTAAGTCAGACATTCGACAGTCATAATTACTGACGTTAACACACAGGGAAAATGTGTAACGGAGGCCTCGCAGAGGGGTAAATAATGTTTTATGTTTTGATTAAAAGAGAGTTAACATTAAACGTAAGTGAAACCCTAAGAATTCACAACATTTTTTGCAATAGAGCTCTCATTCTGCATTTCAGTTTTGAGCTGCACGCGCTGAAGATGACCAGTAGAGCGAAGCATCTGATAGCAGGGTTTTAATCAATGGGATTTAACTCATCATTTATCTCATTTAGAATATGCTTTGTTATTTATACAACATAACGTTAATATTACGACTTCTAGGCTATCTGCACAAAATCCCCCGAATGCAGAAGTGAACGTGTCTGCGCGGCTCTGAATGAACTCCTTTTGTGGACGCGTTATTCACGCAACAATGTGCAGAAACACAGCAACTAAACTCTTCACAGTGTTTTATTATAATAATAATGTTATGTATATGACAGTCCCAGTCATAGTCATAAATATTCTGCATTGTTGCTTGTCCTGCTCGCGCTACGCGCCGAAGAGATAATCACCGTACAATGAAGCGCTGAACTGCAGCGCAACTCAACCAGATGCATCTAATACGAGATAAATAATATACACGATAAATATAAACCAGCTGAAATGTTTTGAAATCACTTGTACCCTACCTGATCGAAAAAAAATCCAGTCTTTCACTCCGCCTGTGTCAATTTGAGTCTTGTTAAAGATTTAAATCATTGCCGCCAAGATGCTCCTCTGTCGGTCACGGATTATGGAAAGTGAAACTTAAATCTATAGGGGTGGTTGGATTTATTCACGCACGTTTAAGTATTTATTTAAAGCTTCTTCCTTTTCAGATTCTTATTTACAGCATTATCTTAATAGGCTGTATAGTAACGTATTGGGAGAAAACTGGTAGTTCTATGTGAAAACACACATTGAGCACCCCCATATAGCCGAAATGGCATGATCATAACACCTCTGCAAATAGTCGACTGAGATTGGTAGTCGAATCAGGCTCCTCCTATCAAAGCATCGAATCGTCGACTATTCGGGGTCACCCCTAAATTTTTTATTATAAAAATGATCATAAAAAGTCATTTCCTTTTATTATTTTCATTATTAGTTTTTTTTATTATTTTTAATTTTTTTTTATTAAAAAGTGTTAAAATCTGGGAAATTTAGCTGTAAACTTTTCCTTAATATACATTTTTACACCATAATCTGAGAGACACTTTATTAGGTGTATCAAACTGAAAAAAAGGTAATTGATTGCTTGCTTACTTGTTATTACCAAGTCCAAAGTATGTTATCATGTGGTAGTTGATGATATCCAGCCCTATTTTATGTATATGTAAGTATTTTTAAACCCACTTCGTGATGATGCAATTGATGGCAGTAACTCTGCTGGAGAAGTGGCTGACTGTAGTGAAATTGCCTTGAGAGCTGCAGACTTCAGCTACAGGTTGTGTCTTTGACTAGAAAACAATTTTCTCTTTTCCTAAGCTCTTAAAACACTGTGTAGTGGCATGATTATGATATTTAAAGCTAATGTAATTAGTGCATGACTATTGACACGGGGGTGCTGGAGGGTCAAATTTGTTTTTTTTAGTCCATTGGCGGCATCATACAGCTGTGCTGTGATGGTTTGTAAACAAGCTGAAGTCTAAACTCAGGGCTCCAGACTTAAAAATGTGTTTGTAATGCCTTTTTTCCTGGTTGTTTTGTGATCACGTCTTTTGTTATGTTGATGTAATAAACTGCATCAAAGTTTTAGTGGGAAAAAAAAGACTTTCAAACAGTCCTCATCTCAGCCAGACACCAGCTAAAAGCAGCTGCAGTTGTGACGGCGTGAGAGAGATTGAAAGAGACATGCAAAGTAAAAGTGCAGAAAACCAGTGTCTATTTTTTGCACAACTTGAACAAACTACAGCAGGTAAAGCTGTCAGCTGTGTGGACATTAACAATATCGTTAACAATTCTCATTTATAATCGATACTAATATGGCTTCTTCTTATCAAGATCTTTAGTCTATATGCTGTGTTCTGTTAATGCGTTGACTTCATATTATTTGTAGCGCACTTGCCGTCCAATAATCGCAATAAGCTTTGTGCTCTGTTACCTTTTAATAAACAAAGTATCAGCTTGAAAATTCTGCTAAATTCATAACGAAATTCAAACAATAAATACCATTTTTGCACTCTTTACTGAGGCATGAGCGATCGCTTTAGCGGCTCATTTCAAGCGGCACGTGAACCCATCATATGTTTCTATTTACTACTAGAACACAAAATAAACATGAGTGGACATAAGATTAGGGCTGGGCAAAAACAATCGATTTTCCGATTAATCGTTTTTTTTAAATGACGTCGATTCGATATCGATTCTCAAAAGCCGCGAATCGATCTTTTCCAGTATTTATTTCAGCACACATTTAAAACAAGATCTATATTCACTGAATGTAATAAAAAAAATCGAGAATCGAATCAAGAGCTTGCGAATCGAATCGGGACATCTGAATCGATACCCAGCCCTACATAAGATACAGTACAACTTACTGAAATGTCTCATTGTAATCGCTCATTCAGTGTTTCAAACTGCGGAAAACTTTTAAACCTTGTAAAGAATGCCATGTAACAATACAGAACCTCAGAATAACCATTCAGCGTCCATAAGCTCGTTAGTCAACAAGAAAAAAAAAACTATAAAGAAAAGCATTTAGCTAATTATATGTGCTATATTGCATATTCATATGTTTACTTAACCTGTTTTCTACATAAGAAAGAATGCAAGGTATTAAAAAAAGGTGATAAAATTCAGCACCTCCTATATCATTGCATGTTACTAATGAAGAAAAACAGGCTGGATGTGTGCAAGACATATGACAACATTTATAGGATGCATTGAGGAGGAGCCCAAACTACACTCAATGACCAAGTGCTGCTGACATAATAATGGTCCATGATATGGGCACAAAGTGTAATAAACAATTATTTGTGACTGTATATAGTTCACAAGTACTCACAAGTACAAGTACTACTCAGATGAGTTCACTACTCATTAACTTTTCGTTCACCTAAAGACAGCATTCGTCAGACACACTGTGTTTCTTTTCACGGTTTAAGATTTGTTTGGCTTTCCATATATGGTTGTTATAAAGGCTGTGGTCAGTTCCCACAAATACAGGGGTCATGAGTTTAGAAATCCAAATTTCTTGATCTTTTGAAAGAAGGAAATGAACTGGTGAAGATGTCCTTGTCAAAGAGGGCGGATTCTCAGAGCACACCCAGCTATTAAACATCCTCTTCAGTACAAAAAGAGCATTTATTTAAGGCAAACCAAAGTCATTTGAGTGTGGGTTTTTTGACATCACAAGGGAAAAAACATTTGCATATAACTGCCTCTAGAGTAAAATATCGATCCATTGACACCATTGGCCACACCCAATGGTTGCGGCTGTGACGCACTGAATACTAGTGCCACATCAAATCAAAAATAAATGGAACCCATTATAATCAATGACACCTGACTACACTAAAGACAGTAGACAGATGCCATGTTCTATTTCTGATGTATTCCATACGCTTGAGCTACTCCTGACAACAGGACAAATGGATAAGGAAAGGAGGTGATCATTTTGGAATATTTGGCTTGATACATCCTGTTTAGATGGCATTTGCATCTCATTTGCACCTTCCAAAGGACCCCAGTGTTAAGAACGTGTAGATAATTAGTGCTAACGTCATCTTGGATCATGTGAGAGGATTTTATATTTTGTTTGTAGCATTTCATTGCAGATTGTTTTGTAAATGAGACACAATGTACTAAAGGATTTGGTAAAAGAAACTCGCAACTACTTTGCGAAGCATGAGCTATTTCAAAATGCTTTGTGCGTAAATGACAGGTTTATATGAATAATGTTGTCAAAATATGTACTCACATGCAAAAGTAGGGGGAGTTGATAAATTACTATAAATTGAGTATTGTCCTAGCTGGGGAAAAAAAAAAATCTTAAAAGTTTATATATATATAAATCAGTATGTTGTGGAAGGGCATTACAACATAATTGACCTTATTTATTGTAATCTAATTTATTTTTATTTATTAGTGTTATATGCATTTAAGTGTGTGTAGTTTTTCTGTTGACTTTAAAAGTTAATTAAATCCACTGTTACTTTTTTTTTTAGTTCAGTAAATGTCGATAGCTATGTTTCCATCACCCTGTTTTAATGCACATTTTGAAGTATCGCATGAGAAACGAGTGATGGAAATGGCAAATTTCGAAAAGAAATCCCTTAATTCGCAAAAAAAAGTTTACACGCTCGCTTGAGGTGGTTTTTGACTTGTGCGAAAAAGTGTTAATGCGAATAATTGGAGATGGAAACGCATTTTGCGAATAAATCCCACATGAGCGTTGAAAAAAGTCATGTGACTTTGTGCTATGGGACAGCATAACTTGACTAACCAGCGGACCGATTTAGTTGCACAGCATCTGAAATGTTGTCATGGTCATTCTGAAGTGCCCGAGCAAAATCTGTCGTTAAAGTATTTCTCTATAACTGCCTCCCAGAACGGTCTACCACGACTGCGTTCCCAAACAGCTGACATTCACCTCCGAAAGCAAGACAGCATTTATTGTGTTTCGTCTGCTCGCTGAACGCAGAAGTAATTTATTATATTTGAGAATTATTATATTCAGTGGCTTTTCTTACTTTTCTTAGTGCCAGTTTATCAGGAAGTGACGATTTTGTTCTCTCTGACTCGTTGGATGGAAACAGTGCTTGTTCGCAAATGTTTTATGCGATATTCCAATTTTGTGCACAAGTTAAATTCCCAACTTTGGATGGAAACCCGGCTAATGAGTAATCGTGTTAACCTTGACCTCACTATTGATCAAAAATAATCATGATTCTTGATTGATTATTGCCATAATTGAGCAGCCCTAAGTTAAACTATTTTTAACTACCTCAGCAAGACTCTCTACTGACCTTAAAAAGCAGCTTACGCCAATGCCTCATTAGTGCTCCTTTAAGCAACGCTGGTAATGCAACTTACTCTCAATGTGTTTTGCATCATATTGTGACACTTTTTTCGGTATGTAACAACACCTGAGCTTTCATAACTAGAAGCAATTTCACATGTTTGCGAGTATGTTTCAGCAGTATACTTGTCAGAGCTGCTCACGGAGTAAGAGACCTGCCTGTTCCTCTTGGAGGTCTTACTTGGCAGCGTCATTCCCAGACTTTAGAGGGGGATTCCAACTTGGAGAAAAAACACTTCAGGGGGCAGTTTTGATTTCTCTCTGCAAGACCTTCTGGAAGCTTCTAGCCCAGCGTGAGGAGCTCTCCATGGGGTGGAGCTAGATTTTCACTCCCTGCTAGCATGAAGAACACTTCTTAATTACAGAAGATTAAAACCAGTCTCCTGCAGAGTTATGTTGAGGGCCAGAGTCTTTCTCTTCATTTTTAATAATAACCCAGCCTCAGTGTTGCCCATTGGACTGTGCCTACACCTCCTCCTGTAGCCAAGTGCCCTTTTATCACCCCTTCCCTTTTGGCTGTTTGTGTGCCATCAGTCCCTGCAGTTTGACTCGATCTGGCATCCTCTGTGAGTTGTTCATCTATAGTGTTCATGCAGTCTGCTTTGAATGCACTCCTGCTGAGACAAATGACCTGCACTTCAATTCACACTCCGCCAACACAAACAAGCTGAGAAATGTAGCACTTCTTAATGAGTTGTAATTACAAATGTGATTACAGTTGAAGAAGGAATACAGCCATCTTTGTGCAAAGTGGAGCAGAAGCTTATGCATTGAAAAATGTTTACAGACCATTATCTTCATGACTACAGTGGATTTGGATTTTGGATGTATTCTCAGGTTTCACTTGTAAGTTGTTTCGGTTGCTTTGCTTGAACCCATGTGTGATTTCACTTCCAACCGTCACAGGTTTCTGTTCAAAATGTGTTGTTTTTTTTTGGCTCAGAACCCTGAGATGTTTGCTTCATTACCATGAGTAGCCTATTAATGACACTTTTTTTTTTGGTTTTACCACTGTAGGTAATTGCCAAAGATGGTTCTTAGTTTCGCATTTTAGTGGGGTTTGCTGAGACAAGCTTTGCTCTTATTTTTGCTCATACTTCAGTGTACTTTAGGATGGACAAGCACAACTTGTAAAAGTTGCAAAGATATCGGAACTGATAGCCTACAGCGTAGTTGCGCTTTGAGCAACCCGAGTTCAAATCCCAACTCGTGGTACTTTACAATTCTGTCTCTCTATATCATCTACTTCGCTTCCTAACCAGACACATTGTGATCAGATTTAGAATAATTATTTGTCTGTCCACACCAGACGTGACATGGCTACAAGTCGTGACACAACATAAATCAGAAGTTATAGCCAATCTGAGAGTCTGTGGATAGGCTCTCTTTAGAAGCATGCTGCTGTTCCCCACAACAAAATGAATAAATACATCATTAAATTCATAAATTATTTTAACACTATTTAAATTATAAACTCGGATTAGGACAAAAACTTGGATTAAAATGGAAAATATGTATTTTATTGTGTGTTGCGGATTGTTCACTTCAGAGGTTCTCAACCTTTTTGACTCCATGACACCCCATTGTTCACAAAAATATTCAAACCCCCTCTCCTCTCCCTTAAATTGAAGGGTTAAGGATAAAGAGTTTTCAAAAAGTTTTAGTCACAATAAAATATTTTAAGGCTTGGCAAAACTAGAAAACTAGAAAAATGTATATTCATTATAAAAATGGCCATGGCGTTTTAAAATGTTCATGACTTTTCCAGGTCTAGAAATCAGGCTTTTAAAATAATTAAAATTAAACATGTAATTAAAAATGTAAAATTGTGGATTTTTTTTTTTCTTTTTCAGTGAAACTGACTTTAAACTGGTACTTCTGTTCAATCTCAAAATGGATTTGTTGTTCTTGATGCAAGTCATGCCAACTAAATGAAACCAAGCTCATAATGTTCAATGAACTCAGGTCTGCACGTGAAGCTCTTGTATTAAAATGCCCTCAGTGTAACAGTGCTTGTCTGTTCTTTCTGCAGTCGCCTACTAAAGCTGTGTATAATGCGAGACACTGGAACCAGCCAGAGCCAGAAGAGCTGCTGCCTATGCCTCCATCACGATCTCAGGCTCCTCCAGTGAGTACAACACTAAACACAGGATGCTCCACTAAACACTACACACTCCTACACAGTCACACAACCAACTTTAGAAAGCACTTCAGCATAGGCACTTCTCATGCTATCACCACAGTGTTTATAGTCACTTTTGTGTAAAAACTCCTACCTCTTTGATGCCACTCCACACATTTTTGCTCTGTTGTCTCCCCAGTGTGAGAGACAGTGAACGATGAAAGCTTTGCACCAGAACTCGGCTGTTAAAGTCAATATTAAACATCCACAACCCACTTTATTTTAATGCAGTGTTTTTTTTGTTTTTTTTTCTAGTTGTAACATGCAGGGAGATATTTTATCCATCAGGAATTTATTGGATGGGATTTACAATAGATTGTGGAGAGGATGAAATTTATTTATTTAGCCTCTACCTAGTGGGAGTTGTTACTTGCTTGGCCATAACCTTTATTATATTAACGCTAACCAGCATTAAATTGCTACATTAGCAAGGGTGTCCTGCATTTCTGCATAAATACTTTCTGCAGTTAAATTCTGTATTATCTACAACAGTAGCCTAAAACAGTGACTAAATAATGATTTTGGGGTGTGTTTCCCAGAAGCAACTATGGTCGCAAGTTCCGTCGTTACCAATGGAGTTCAGCAAAACTTGCTACCAGAGTTGGCTAATTGCCAAAATTGATGCTTTTGGGAAACACACCCCGGGTTAGTGCTTTCGAAGCACTGCTTCATAAAGCTTTAAAACCTTTTCAAATGTATATATATTTATATACATTTTTTTCTAATCACTGGTTTGGAGTGTTTATTAAACTGCACAAGTTAAGTGATTTCAACAAACAAGGCTTTATGGCGTAACATTTCTAAACTTTTTGAACGATTTCCCCTCTAGAGGGCATTGACTGGGGTTTAATATGTTATTAACTGATCTCAGCTCAGTTTTATAATTGGTTGATAATAAATATGCATGTATAATTAAAGTCCCCCTGTAGTCAAAAATTTTATCTCTTAAAACTTATCTTTGATCATCAAAATGACATTTAATTTTTTTCTTGTGAAAATAATTTTCTCGTTATTGGTTTGTGACGTAGCAAACCGAGGGCTGTTTCAAACCACATTTCTGGGACTGCCATTGGGAAACTACAGTTTTAAGGAGAAAATACTCAGCAATGGTGTTGATTAATAGATTGGCACATGGCTTCTCTAAAAGCATATTAAAAACACCACATAGACAAATAAACAACATAAAAATCTTGATTTTCACTACAGGGGGACTTTAAAAAGAGAGAGTGATATTTACTAGGGTTGTGACAGTGATTGAATTTTCCCACCGGTTAATCGGCATGTGACAACACCGGTAATACAACAAATAACTTGCTTAAATAACTTGAAGTTTAAATATATATATATATACATTGAAAATCAGCAAACACTGTGGAACCAAATAAATAGGCTATAGAATGTTTATTAGCAAAACGAACACGAAAGTTACAGCTTGATGTAAAATAAATAAATTACACAAAGTTTAAATAAAGTAAAAATCAGCAAAAACTGTTTAACCAAATAAATAAGAAATGCATAAATAAATTAAAAAAATAAAACTTCCAAAATCACCTTAGATGAATGCAAAAGTCAACAGGCATTTCAAAATCGAAAATATCGCCAAAGAGGGGCTTTTGCATTTCGTTTTGAAACTAAATCTTCCGCCATTGTCTTGTCTGTCTCACCTCACTCTTCTTGTCGGTGTCCAGCGACATGACAGAGTTGAGATATGTTTAACTTTATGCAAATGAAGAGTGACTTACGGGAGCGACAACCAATGGAAGTGAAGACAGTGAAGCACACGTGATTCATCACTGCATTCTGTAGAGGAGTGTCAAGGAAAGATGGAGAAGTTGCTAGTTTTTAGTGGTCAGTAACTTTCCAATGATGTATGATATGTGTCTGTGTATATGCGGTTGTACTTGTCATGCTGACTCTGAGCCTGAATGGTTTCGTGAACCCAGACGGACCGGCTTTGCCGTTGATAAAAGAGCGTGATGGCAAAAAGCACTGACTGTTTCTCGTTCATCTTTAATATTATTTATATTTTGATTGATTCTTTTTTATATTTAGTTATTTTCTTCCAAAATGTTTGTTTGTAGCGGCAAGAAAACTGATTCTTGTCTACAACATGAAGAAACGTCAGTGAATGTCATTTATAAATGTTACTAGGCAACCAGTAGTGGGAACGCCCTGTAGCGACCTCACAGCCACTGGTGACATGCAGCGACAAAGTCGCTGGTAGTGTGAATACACCTTGACTCCAGCTGCTGATCTGTGATGCGACTGTCGTTCGGCACGCTGCATTGAGCAGCCGCATTCAGGCACCGGTAACACTGACTATCGCAGCAAGCCTAATAGTTACTGTACTTTGCAGGAAAATATGTTGCACCTGGTGAAATGCATTGTTGAGAAAAGAAAAAAAAACAAACAGAGAGACTACATTTATTATAAGAACCAAGCCTAAACTAAATTTTTTATAGCAAAACCGAAACTATTAGCATGTGGGAAATACACTATACAAACTTGGGCTCACTTATGTCTCGCATCCAAATTTGCTGGTGCTGCATGTTTTGCTGGCTTGATGTTAATTGCATTATATAAGTTGTTTTGGAATATACATTGCACGTTTCAGTAGGCTTGCTGTGATAGACGGTGTTTTCGGTTATACCAGTGTTAAGCCGCAACACCGGTTATGTCATTTGCCTACCGTGGCACCGCCCCCACCGTCGTTTTGATTTGTTTATAGTAACAAAAATAATTTAGCCTAGTTCAGTTAGAGGACAGACACTTTTAAAAACAAAACGCTCAATGCAGCGTGCGACAGTGCACCACAGAGCAGGAGTCAGATTTTATTTATCACGTGAGGAGAGTGAGTCGAGCTGACTGACATGAGTGAGGTGAGAAAGACAAGACGATGGCAGAAGATTGTTTAGAAAGGAAATGCAAAGGCGCCTGTTTGGCAATATTTTAGATTTTGAAAAGCCTATTGACTGGAAGTTTTTTTTAAACATTCGTTTCTTATTTATTTGGTTCCACAGTGTTTGCTGATTACTTTATTTAAACTTTGTGTATTTTATTTATTTTATTTTACATCAAGGTGTATATGCCGTGCCTCCAAGCTTTCTTATTCGTTTTGCTAATAAACGTTCTATGTTTCTACAGTGTTTGCTGATTTTCAGTTTTATATACCCTTTTAAACTTTGTGTAGCCTAAGTAATTTGTTATTTTATTAGGCATACATGGTGTATTTTTATTCGTTTTGTTAATAAAAGTTCTGAGTTTGACGTAGTTGTTGCTTGAATTAAATCAACTGCTGAATTGCCGCTAATTTGAAAGTTAAAGTAAAACGTGCACGGTGCTTTTTCAAGCTATTTGAAATCCGAGGAAAAGAGGGAAAACTCAAACGAACAATTGCTTGATGCCGAATTGCGGCAATTCAATTGCCGCTAATTTGAAAGTGAAAGTAAAATGCGCACGGCACTTTTACAAGCCATTTGAAAGCGAAGAAAAGAGGGAAACTCAAACGAACTAACACCCCCACCACCACCCCAACGGTGATACCGGTATTACCGGTGTTGTCACACATCGATTAACCGGTGGGAAAATTTGCTCACCGTCACAACCCTACGTTTCAGATGAAAATACGGTAGTTAATTAATGCAATGATTTGTAGATTACTTTTAAAACACTACACTTTCATAAAAAACATTTATAGTTAGTTTGTAAAAGGCATCTTTATGCACATTTTGACTTGATTGCATTTACAGATGTCAGCGTGCAATATTTTGAGAGCTTCGAAACAATAAATCATGTTGCTAGGCAGTTGGTTTGGTTGATTCAGAGGTTGGAAAAGCTTCGTTTCTCCCATTACTGATTCAGCTCTTCAGCATTAACCAGTAAACTGTAGGGGTGGGGGGGGAAATCGATACAGCGTAGTATCGCGATGTTTTCCGCGGCAATACTGTATCGATACACGGACACCAAGTATCGATCTTTTATTATACTATTTGGTAGAATACTAAAATCAGTTTCTTTACAATCCACTAGATGGTGGTGTTGAGTTTTTTTCTGTTGAGGTCAGCTGGGTCACCTTCAGCATGCAGTA
The DNA here is from genome assembly GCF_001515625.1 of Sinocyclocheilus rhinocerous. Classification (NCBI taxonomy): domain Eukaryota; kingdom Metazoa; phylum Chordata; class Actinopteri; order Cypriniformes; family Cyprinidae; genus Sinocyclocheilus; species Sinocyclocheilus rhinocerous. The sequence continues at coordinate 347,981 of NW_015624650.1, read as the reverse complement.
AGTTAGTAAAATAAAGAGGGTGGCATCGCGGAAAGTTATCAGGAAAGCCCCGTCCGCGTTTAAATCGGATGTATGGACTTACTTCGGATTTGTAAACAAGGAGGGGATGTAAGTAGGGATGCA
>NW_015624650.1:343330-347848 GCF_001515625.1 Sinocyclocheilus rhinocerous | reverse complement strand
TACAATTTCAAGTTGCATTGTTCAAAATACCTGTAGTAGCACAGCAGTGCATACCTGTTTACATTTAATTAAGGTGGACTAGATTAGACTGTAATACAAATAGTTGAGTTTGCCAGGTTCATACAACGTTTTCCAAGTGCTGGTCAGTTTGTCTGCTTGACAATCCCATTTTGCACTGCAACAATAAAACTGAAGTGAGATAAACAAACTGAGAAATATTTATTTTTAGTTAAAACAGATTTTGTCAAAGTTTTCCTTTGGGGACATAATTTGAAGTTGGAAAAAGGTAATAAATTGCAATATATCGCAGAATATCGCAATATATTTAAAATCGCAATAATATTGTATCGTGACACAAGTATCGTGATAATATCGTATCGTGAGGCCTCTGCTGATTCCCACCCCTAGTAAACTGGGCAGCCTAGGTGTAGTATTTTCAGATGTGAAGCAAGTTATTACATTTTAATGAAAGATTCTGAAAAAAAAAAGCTTTTTTTTTTCTTCTTTGGAATAGCTGACCCTGATAAATCATTCACGATTAAACCAGGAATGTGTATTAAAGTAAATAGTGTATTTTGATTTGCATGTTTTGTGCAAACACAGTCCCATTATGCACTTCTCTTTCAACTAGCAACCTCTCCCTCGCTCTCTACATGTGCCATCCAAACACAATCAATCCCATACAACTTAGCCAGCCTGCATCTGTTACCACCAGTGAAGCCCACTGTGATATTATGCGCACTGACAGATGTGCTTACACTTCACTTGAACTGTTTGTATGCATTCTCATTAGCGCAGCGCCTCTGTTTCTACTGTTCCTATAAACAAGTCCACAGATAGTACAGTTTTGAAAAAAAAAATCATTATTCATTCAAGTATGTGGTGCTTTGTCATCTTAGGAGTGTTTTATTTAGCAGCGTTGCTGCTCGTTGTGGATTTGGCCTTTTAGTGGTTGCTGCATGAAGAATCTATAATGTTCTGTAGCACTGTCTTTAGTCATCATGTTGCATAACCAGCAGTGGCTCAGTTGTTGGCAGCTCAGGGTGTATGTGAATCAGCCCTGCAGTGCTTCCAGACATGTTATGGTTTAATTCAGAGTCGTCGTTCTCTCACAGGCCGCTTCATCGGGAGGCAGTAAAGAGTCGAACACACACAAGGACGATGGAGTGTTCAAAGCTCCAGCTCCTCCTCCCAAAGTCATCAAGTCCGTCACTATCCCCACAGAACCTTACCAGGACATGGTCACTGCACTTAAATGTAGGAAAGAACACAAGGAGGTGAGTGCAAACACTTGACAACCCTGTCTGATTTGACGCAATGTAGAACCTTACTGCATGCTGCTTCCTTTAATTCAACAAGTGACATTTAGTTATCATTATCTCTTGGTAATAAAAAGGGTTGATTTACATGTTTTTTCTCAATTCTGAAATATAATAATTGAGTAAAGAGACTGCTGACTTAAGAGATTTGTAATGCACTAGACATTTGAATATTTGGCAACTTTATACTGAAGGCCCGAGCAGGAGCCAATTAAATTTGAAAGTCAGTGGCATGGAACCAATGATAAAGGCATAAAGCTCAATCTTAATATGCATACAAAGTAGTGCAGCTGTTTTTCAAAGAATTTTGAATTTGAAAGTCTCAGTGGCAGCATATTGAAAACCCTGGGATAATCATTAGGATTGTTATAGTAATGCAAAAAAAGACCCATTGATAGGGTCCAGAAGTCACTGATGTTCTGTGGAGTAATTCTGATTGTGGGTGTTAAACAGTTGTTCAGGCCCACCTACGTACAACCTTCACCTCTTACTCTGCCCTCTGAATCGGTTTTCATCTAAGCTACAAGCTGTAAGCTGTTTGGATTGTTTCTTTACCACTAATATATTTTTTATAACTCTGTTTCTTGGTCTTTATATTAGCTTGTATGCCTACATTATCAGTAAATAATGAATAATGAAGCATAACATGCAATACTTTGCTGGCCTAGTGTACATTTCTTTGTGTGCACCATGTGGAACGAAACTTAATCTGCTCAAGACAGCTGATTTTTAAATAATTATTATTTTTAATATGACAGTAATTAGAGTAGCTATTGTTGTAGTCTGTACCGATACCAGTAAAATTGTACAATTCTCAGTACCAATTTCGGTATCATTACTAAAACTGTTGGAAAAAATAGATTTTATCTATTAAATTAAATGAGTTATTAAGTAGAGTATTAATAAGTATTATTAATAATAATACTAAAGTAATAAGAAGTAAATAATACTTTAACATAATGTAGTTTTCAAATATTTATAAGAAAGAAATGTTACATGTAATAGAATAAGTGACAGGTCTGTTAAGGGCCTTTCGCACCGCTTTAGGAGGATGGAGGATGCTGTGATCGTAGCTGTGTTTTTGTTGTGTCTCGCGGGTTTCATAATAATGGACATGGAATGTCGACGTATACCTGCTCCGGAGTAGGAGCTAATTTGGTTCTCGAAAAAGGCAGTCCGGTACTAAAATCGCACCCAGTTCCGGCGGTGCGAAAACGCCAAAAAGTGGGTAGTTCCACAATTAGTTCTAGTACTATGAAAAGGTTCCCGCGGTGCGAAAGTGCCTTTAGTTTCCATTTACACTCCAAGACTTTTGACATATAGATATTTCTTTTTGATCCTGCCTGTTTGTGATGATTATCACTGTCAGTCATCACAGTTTCAAATTCCATCCTGCATTAAAATTGGTTGTCAATCCAGAAACAGTGCTGTGTGTTTAGCAGTATGAAACATATCCAAATTGTGAATATTTATATACTGAAAGTGAGTGAGTGTCAATTACTAAGTCTACATGTGTATATCAAATGTAGTCAATGAGTGGTATTTTGTATTTATATACCCATATACTCTAAGAATGCCAAAACTTTCATCAAAGAATATTTCTGTCATGAGATTAAGCAATAGCTTTCTCTTTCTCAACAGTTGTACACCGTTGTCCAGCACGTGAAGCACTTCAATGATGTGGTGGAGTTTGGCGAGAATCAGGAATTCACAGATGACTTTGAGTATCTTGCCACTGGTCTGAAGACTGGTCAACCACTTAACACACGCTGCCTTAGGTGCAGAAAACATTCCATCAGTCTATATTCTGACCATTCTTCAATATTTAAGCTATGACCCTGGGCTGCACAATTAATAGAATTTGTAATCGCGATTACAATTACGGATGCCACAATTACGTAATTGTTCAAAGCGGCAATTAATCGTTCAAAGTCCACTCATGTTATTCTGAGTGCTTAAGGTGTTTTTTTTTCTTTCTACAGGTTATTTTAAGGGTTTTTCTATTGTTTTAATTTTAGTTTTATAATTGTAGTGTTATAATTTTTATAACATTAGAATACCATGCATATTTTAACTTTTTTTATTATTTTAAGAAGAAACCAAATCCATTGCATAGTTGACCTTTGAGGTTTAATACTATTAAAAAAAGCAATAAATATTTTTCAGTTTGAGTGTTTTCAACTTGTTTATTTTCATATAAATATATTGCATGCAGTTGCTTCAAACGTATGGTATAAACATCATTCAATGTAAATTGTGATAATTGTAATTGATAATCGCAATTACAATTTCAAGGGAATAATCGACAATTATGATTTTTGTCGTAATCGTGCAGCCCTACTATGACCTAATGTTTGTATTTGCGAAAGTGTTTGCTTATTATAATCCTGTTGCATTTGTGTGCAGTGTTATTAGTTTGGCCACACGGTGCGCCATGCCCAGTTTCAGGATGCACCTGAGGGCTCGTGGCAAAGTGGCTCAGGTCTTTAAAACTCTCGGTGATGCACCTCAACATCCAGTAAGTCAAAATACGTTTTGAGTCTTCTAAAACCTTCACTGCCTGAAGACTCATGTCTAATCAATTCTACTTTCCTGTCCTTGCCCCTTCCTCAGAATCTAGCTCTATGTACGGCCTCTCTGATGTACATCCTCAGCCGAGACCGCTTGAACATGGACCTGGATCGGGCCAGTCTGGATCTAATGATTCGTTTACTGGAATTAGAACAGGACAAATCCATTGCTGATCAGCTAACGACAAAAGAGATGAACAAAGTAAAAGAAAAGATTCGCAAACTCTGCGAAACGGTCCATAATAAGCATCTCGACTTGGAGAATATCACGGTAAGCTTGAGATCAGTTGTGCTTGTTTATTGGCCGGTGTTTCTTGATGCAGTGCAGTTCTGTTTGTTTACATCCACAAAACTTGCACTTTTTTATGATTCTGCTTGACTGATAGACAATGTGGAAGAGGGATTGTGTTCATTTGGGTTTTTTCAGACAGGTTAAGCTTCTGCTCCCTCTAGTGGATACACTTCATTGCTTGTGTTGTACATTCTTAGGATGTTTTCAAAAATGTATCAGTCAGTGGTAGTGCTGGGCGGTATGACCAAAAATTTATATCATGGTATTTTTCAAAATTATACCGGTTTCATGGTACATGACGGTATTTTTTTTTCATGCCTGCCCGGGTGTTAACCAT
>NW_015624650.1:321157-343175 GCF_001515625.1 Sinocyclocheilus rhinocerous | reverse complement strand
ATTTATTGACGAGTCGGCTGTGGTGCGGCCAACTGAATGTACTGCTTCTTTGCCGCTCACTGCACAGAACAGACGCCGAGAGAGGTGACACTTCTCCGGGAAAGTCAGACCTCGCGTTCACGGGACAGCACTGGTGAAATCTTCCAACTGAACCATAGCTAAGGTTTATCCAAAAAAGTCGCTAGGTTTGTCAGTATGAATATTCTATGGAAAAAAGCCGCTAAAAGGGTCTGAAAGTTGCTAAATCTAGTGCTAAAGTCGCGCTCGTGTTTGTGAGACGCGGGAGCTGATGGCAGGGGGCGGTGGATATTTGTGGCGGTCAATGTGGATATTGTGGATGAGTTCTTCTGTGTCATCATGTTCTATTAGTTCTACAGCTTCAGTTTCGGAACTTTCAGGCTTAGTAACACATACAGCTGTTCCCTCACCACAGTGCAACAGTGAAAAGGGACCCCTTTCAAACAGTGTCGCGTTCCGAACGTTGTTTAAGTGACATACACCGGTATTGCGGTATTTTAAAAATTTATATCATAACAAAAATAAACACCGGTATTCGGTATGAACCGGTATACCACCCAGCACTAGTCAGTGGGTTGTTCCAACAACTAGTCTCTGTGTTAAAGAATAGATCATCCCAAAATTACAATATATTTTGTCATTTACACACCCCCATGTCATACCAAACCCTTATGACAGGGCTCCAGATTGCGACTAAAACGGTAACATTTGCGACCAAAAACATAAATTTACGAGTGAAGTTTTTGCTGAGCTCGCCACTCGCCACTGGCGACTATATCACAACTTGAACAAACTACAACAAGTAAAGCTGTCAGTTGTGTGAATATAGGCAATATCATTAACAATTATAGTTTATAATCATTACTAATATGACTTCTTATTAACAAGATCTTAGTCTATGCTGTGTTCTGTTAATGCGTGAACTTCTTATTATCTGAAGTGCATTTGCCATCCAGTAATCGCAAAAAGCTTTGTGCTTTGTTACTTTTTAAAAAACAAAGTATCAGCTTGAAAATGATTCCAAATTCATAACGAAATTCAAACAATAAATAAAGCGCGATCGCTTTAGCGCCTCAGTTCAAGCGTAACTCTAATGCAATGTTTAAAAAACATAAATAAATAAAATGACAGTAGTCATGATTATATTTTGTGAGCAAAATAATCACGATTAACTGTTTAACCATTATTGCAGGACTTTATTGTTAAACATGGTAAATGTTACAAAAAAAGAGTTAAAGTCCCCCAGTCAGAGCTTTTCTCTTAAATCAGTACATTTGCTGCCCAGTTGTTTACGTAATCTTCCCAACCTGGCAACCATGAACGCAGGCTCTCTCTACATTATGGAAAAAGTGCTGATGAGCTGAAAAAAAAAAAAACCAGCAAACATATAATTTGGAATTTAGTGATATCTATTGAGATTTTTTGTTCAAATAAAAGTGAATTACAGCCAGCCTGTTTTTTTGACGTGATCGTTTGTGCTGTTTGCTGAACTGAATCTGCGAGCAAACAATGTGAGTTGTTCTCTTGATTTGTGCAATAACTCTAATGCAATGTTTAAAAAACATAAATAAATAAAATGACAGTAGTCATGATTGGTTGCTTATTTATCTTGCGAGAGTTGGCAACAGTGCTGAGGGATTCCTACACTTTCAGACTTTGAGGAGACATGAAAAACAGCGCATACGCAGGAACAGTATAACGGAAAATATTAGCGGTTTTGAAACCGTGACATTTTCAAATCGCTGTATACCTTGAAACCGGTAATCGGCCCATGCCTAGACGGAACACAATGTATCCTTTGTGAATGCCCACTTAGACTGTTAGCACAGAAGCACAGCAAGATAAAACCCTCTTCAAGAACTTGTCTCTAAATCCATTCAAAACACCCTTTGCTAAACTATTATAATATTTACTTGTTTTCATGTTTTTACCTTAGCCATCAGAGCCTGATCAAGAGCTTTTTTATCAAGTTGTGTTCTTTGCTTTCCACACCCTCTATTTACATTTGTTTTAATGTTCTGTTTAGCAAATAGAACTTTTACATTTGCATAATGGAGGCATTAAAGCTGAATGTATCTTTTATAATATCTTTCAGACTGATTGTGCATTGTCTTTTTCTCGGCAGACGGGTCATTTAGCAACGGAGACATTGTTGTCGTTGACGTCGAAGAGAGCGGGGGATTGGTTTAAAGAAGAGCTCCGGCTTCTGGGAGGCCTGGACCACATTGTAGATAAAGGTCTTCTGCTTTTACTCAGTATTTGCTGAAGTGACCTGCATATTATTAAATGTCTGATCGTTGTCCATTATTTATTATAGAAGGGAGATATTATGTTAATATTGTGTCAAGTTGTATTAAGTCATGATCATCCCAAGGTTTCAGGCCTAGGTTTCACATACATGCATTTCATAAGTGCATTATATAATAAGATACTTGTGAGAGTGATTTGAGGTGCGTGTGTGTTACCCCACAGTTAAAGAGTGTGTGGAGAACCTGAGCCGAGAGGATGATAAGGAGAACCTAGTGGCATCATTGTGGGGGGCTGAGAGATGTTTGCGTGTTCTAGAAAGTGTAAGTCTGATACTCATCCACACTTTTGAGTTGTGATTCTTAGACATCAGTTGTTATGCATATTTTAAGTATGTTAAATGTAAATGTAAACAAGTGCAGTATAAAGTGCTCTGAATAAGTTTGAATTATGTAGATGCAGACTGTTTCTCCTGCAAATACATTAACATGGGATACAAATATCAAAATTCAAAAATTCAATCAAAATTAAAATCACATACTTTTCAGCATTTAAATAAAAATAATTATAAATAATTATAAAATTATATTTGCTTTCATATGAATTTTACAGTAAAATACATTTTTGGTGATTTCCTGTAGATTGATGTGTCGTAACACACTACCGTTCAAAAGTTTAGGGTCAGTAAGGTTTAAATATTTTATTTATTTAGTTATTTATTTATTTTTTTAAATACAAAATTGACACATCTTTTGGAACATTATTGTAACTTTGCTATTTCAGATAAATGCTGTCCTTTTGAACTTCATATTAATCAAGAATTCAGATTTTTTTATTTTATTTATTAAATATTAAACAGCAGAACTGTTTTTAACATTGATAAATGTTTCTTCAGCATCCAATCAGAATATTAGAGTTATTTCTGAAGGATCATGTGACACTGAAGACTGGAATAATGGCTTCTGAAAATATAGTTGCGCCTTAAAAATACGTGTATTTTCTTTTTTAAAAAATGTCATTTTAAATGTTTATAATATCTCACAATATTATGATTATTGCTGTAATTAAATAAATGGACTGTTTTATTAAATAAATGCAGGCTTGGTGAGCATAAGAGGCCTCTTTCAAAAAAATAAATAAAATAAATGTATCGACCCCAAACTTTTGAATGGTTGTATAGTTAAGTGGTAGTAAGATTCTGGTCATGTGTAACAGTTAAATCCTTTACTATATCTTTTTACCTTTAGACCTAATTTTATCTTTTTATGAGGGAATGTTGGTTATTGTACTTGGCAGAGTGAGTCAGCTGTAAACCTCAGTAGATTTCACTGAGGGATAAACAGACTGCATTAACCTTGATATTAACCTACTGTAGATTGAACAACAGAGGATTATTTTTTGCATTGTGTTTTTTTTTTTTTTTTTTTTTACTTATTTTTAATTTGATATTTATCGATGCAGGTAACTGTTCAAAATCCAGAAAACCAGGCCTACCTGATTGCGTACAAGGACTCTCAGCTCATAGTGTCTTCAGCCAAGTAAGTGCCTCCAAAATAAAAGCAGTTGTCTAGCTGTAGTTTTACAGTGATGTAGCAGTACACTTGTCATGTTTTCCTGACTGTTTTGGCAGTAAGCCCCTGGTACTGTGTGGTCGAGCAGGGTGCAGGTTAACCGAGCATTTTGTGCTAGCTTTCCTCATTACAGCAGACAGCCTCCAGACTCATTAACAACCCCAACAGCAACAGGAACACTTTATCAACAGCAACAGCTGCCAAGACCATAAGCGCAGAGCTGCTGTGCCAGAGAACACCCTCTGATACAGCTCAAGCCATGCTGACATTTCTTGAAGAGGCCAATCATCTCAAACCTTAATGAGAGTTGCATACTGTCTCAAGTGTCCAACTTCAGACCACTTAAAAGGATAGTTAACCATAGTCATTTAGTCCCTCATGTCATTCCTACCACCCGATTTACTTTCTTACACATCAGAATGTTCACTCTGCATACAATGGAAGCATGCAGTAATCAGGAGCTGTCAGGTACAATAAAGCTTCTGACATCACACAACGTCATGCTTCATATTTGAATATGAATTAATTATCAGCGATTATCATTGGATACTTGCATTTAATCTGTTTGCAGAAAGCTGTTGCTTCAGACAACTTTGGAGTTTTTTGCACATTTCCTTTACAGGGTAAACCTCTATAGAGCTACATGGGAGCAAATTTGTTCCAACAGCAAAATAAAGGGAAAAAAATAAATCAATTATTGCTTTACCACAGCTTTCCAAAAGGCATGGATTATGGCAGTTTGATGGGAGAAAGATGTACACTGAATTAGAAACAAGAAACCCAGTTAAAGAACCCAATAACACTACACATAGTGTTATGCATATATTGCTACACAATGATAATTATTGCGGAAATGCTTTATCTCTTTCTGTGAAAAGGGTACATGTAGCGCATGAGTCATATTGACTAATTTTATAATTGTACCATTGTACCATTCACCACATGTGTTATGAAAGGGTTTTTCCCCCCGTCCTTGGTTTCAGAAATCACTATTGGGACTTAGATATTTTTATATTTGTTGACTTTGTAATGTAACTTCCCCACACCTTTTGTACTACATACATGAATGGTATCTCATTATTTTCTATGCAATCCGAATTCTTGCATGGCAGATGATAAAACAGGCAAGAAAGTTGCATTTAAGACTTGCATTGAAGGAGGAAGCAAAGCCGTATCTACAGCTCAGAATGTTATAGAGATGCTTTTTAAATTCTTACTGGCTCTTTTGATTTGGCTGAGTAACAATCCACCTAGCAAACCGGATAGAAGCAAGAAACTTTAGCAGCCATGAAGCAATGCCCTGGCAAGCATCTATTACACCCTAGCATCCCAGCAGCGACTTGCGTGGGCAAGTACCACTCACATTTTTAAAAAAAATTCAAAAATCTACTTTCCATAAGAGTCAAGCACATTTTGGCATCTGTTATGGTAAATAGCTTATACTTGTCCGCTTGAGGCAGTCTGGCCTCTCTTCCACTGCTAATGTAATTACGAGCTGATGGCCCAGCTCTCTAGATGGGGTCAGACCCTTCAAAGTGCACAGCGAACTAAACACGGGTGCTCAGGCCGGTGAAGAGGATCTAGATGAGTCAACAAAGTCGGCTCACACACACACACTCTGCTGGAAGAACTCATTCATGTGGCTCTAATTCAATTAGAGAGTACGACAGGCCTGCATTAATAATGACCCAACTATTATATGAATACATGAACCTCTACCTCCATTTCCCATCTCGCTCTCTAATAACCTCTCATTATGCTAAGCGCATTAGCAGCATTTTGCATGAAGCTGGTCGTACTGTAGTACATGCTGTGGATGCAGTCTCTCTATTGCTATCTCACTCACACACACATCTTGGGGACTAATAGAGAGGAAGAGTTCAGTTTGCGCCCTCTAAAGAAAGCTAATGCAGCTTGTGTTAGTGTCTGCTGACCTTGGCTGTGGCATAAATGCAATCCATTAGGATGTGCACATTTCCCGTTGCATCTGTTATCTGCAGGCTGTTTTATCATCTTGAGTGTTACTCTGAACGGCCATAGATGCTGATGGTGCACTTATAGTCCCAGGCTTGGTGTTAAAATGTGACGTCACTGTCAAGATACACCTTGATGGCCCAGCTCTCTAGATGGGGTCAGACCCTTCAAAGTGCACAGCGAACTAAACACGGGTGCTCAGGACGGTGAAGAGGATCTAGATGAGTCAACAAAGTCGGCTCACACACACACACACACTCTGCTGGAAGAACTCATTCATGTCTAACTAATTCAGTTAGAGAGTACGACAGGCCTGCATTAATAATGACCCAACTATTATATGAATACATGAACCTCTACCTCCATTTCCCATCTCGCTCTCTAATAACCTCTCATTATGCTAAGCGCATTAGCAGCATTTTGCATGAAGCTGGTCGTACTGTAGTACATGCTGTGGATGCAGTCTCTCTATTGCTATCTCACTCACACACACATCTTGGGGACTAATAGAGAGGAAGAGTTCAGTTTGCTCCCTCTAAAGAAAGCTAATGCAGCTTGTGTTAGTGTCTGCTGACCTTGGCTGTGGCATAAATGCAATCCATTAGGATGTGCACATTTCCCGTTGCATCTGTTATCTGCAGGCTGTTTTATCATCTTGAGTGTTACTCTGAACGGCCATAGATGCTGATGGTGCACTTATAGTCCCAGGCTTGGTGTTAAAATGTGACGTCACTGTCAAGATACACCTTATATTCAACTGAAGTATCTGTCAAGAGCAGGGGTGGCGAACGTCTGCAGAGTTTTGCTTCAACCCTAATCAAACACACCTGAACAAGCTAATCAAGGTCTGAAGGGTTACTAGAAAGCTACAGGGAGGTGAGTTTTAATTAGGGTTGGAGCTGTACTCTGCAGGGCTGCGGCTCTCCAGGACCAGAGTTCGCCACCGCTGGTCAAGAGGCTTTGATGCCCTGTGATAGACTGTAAATTATGATTTGATTTATTAAGGGCTGTTATTTTTGTGCTTACAGTAAAATATGGAGTTCGCAAGAGTCCTTAAAGTAGTGTTTCTCAGCTGGTTTTGCTGCAGAACACAGATTTTTTTCCAAGTTCTAAGTGCATTGGATTTACAGGGTTTCTGCGGGGCATTGAAAAGCATTAAAAGTCATAAAATTAAGGCCTTAAATGGCATTAAAAGTCATTAAATCTTATTCCTACAGGCATTAATTTTTTAGATGGATTTGAAGAAAACTAATATTACCAGTTTATTTTGAATATAGCCTTCATCATTAAAATTTTCAGTATCAGTACTCCATTCGTCATATTTTTTTGTGGAAACCATAATATATTACCATTAAGTACCATAAAAAAAAAAGATATGTTTCAATAAGGACAAATTAAATTGATCAAAAGTGTCAGTAAAGACATTTATAATGTTACAAAAGGTTTTATTTCAAATACATGCTGTTATTTTGAACTTTCTGTTTATCAAAGAATTCTGAAAAATAAAATGTGTCATGGTTTCCACAAAGGCATTAAAAGGCATTAAAAATCATAGGATTTGATGATTTAATTAGATTTGATGATACCTCCAGAAACACTAATTGAGTCGTATTTTCTTTTACATTGCATGTGTTTTTTTTTTTTTTTGAGAATGAGGGCATGTCATGCAACCTATCCATGTTGGCATCTATGTCATTTAACTTCAATGACAGAGAAACCTTTTAGTTTCTCCTTACTTTTAAATTAAAAGCCCTTTATTTTACCATCCAAACTATACACAATTATATGGTTTGTATGGCTGCCTTTTATTTTTTGCATTTATCATTGTTTTAATACAGAACTGTGACCCACCAGTTCAGAACCACTACCTTAAATTATTTCTTTTTTTGATCCACTTGTTATTCCAAACCTGTATGACTGACTTTGTTTTGTGGAACACAAAAGGTAATATTTTGAGGAATGTTCACCCTGGGGCTGGGCAATATGGCCAAAAATATTATCACGATATTTTTTTCCGTATCATTCGATATTGATATTTATCACTATATTCGTTTACCATTAATGGGGAAGGAAATACTTTCCTCATTGAACAAACATAACCACAGAGTTAGCTACCTTTTAATTAAGGACCCCATGAAATCCATTTTATTTTCCGCTAAATTCTGTTTTATGATTTTAATACAAATGTATCATGAAAATGGTGTCTAATGAAAAGAATTACAAATAAAACGTTTAAGAAATATTTTAAAATGTAGTCAAATCTGATTAAAATGAAATAAAATCGAAAATACAAAATTTACATATTAAAATAAAAATTGAAAATATTAATTTACATCAAAACTGCATTTTTACATGGATGAAAAACATTGTAGTTGTATTATGTTCCTTTTAACTAAAAATATTACTTTGAGAAGTGCATTTTAGTATACAATAATATATTTCTGTCATAATTTCTTCTAGGTAAACAGAACTTTAATTTTGGTGGTTTGTTAGGAAGATGTTGGAGGTTCTGTGTTTATTTGATGGTGTTTTTTCTCAAATTAAATGGTGAAAAGCTTGAGAAGTGACACTCAGAACAACTCTGAAGATGATTTTCATGTCCTCATATGTTGAGATGGCAGACGCTAAAAACACTGTGAGCATCATGTGTGTTTGTGTAGTAGACAAAACCACACACAGAACATGCAGAGTTTTTAGAGACATGCGCTACCTGGCAGTTGTTGAATTTTTTTTTCTGCTGTGTTATAGGCTGTTACATTAATACATATCGAAGAAAATGTCCAGAGCGTATCATTTTTATGAACACATTTTATTGCGATCTCAATATACCATTTATTGCCCAGCCCTAGTTCATGCTACTCTTTTCTATACAGTGAATTTTATTTGTGCACTACACAAGATATCTGAAGCAATATAATAACTTTTGTGTGAGAAAATAGATAGGATAAGTACTAGATGTAAGAATTTAAATCTTTTCACTGACCTGTCCCTTTAAGATGGTTTTGGATACTAAAACAATCATTTAAATAATTCTTCGAATGAACTTGACATTTTTGTCTTGTCTGTTTGTTTTAGAGCATTACAGCACTGTGAGGAGATGATCCAGAGGTACAGTCGAGAGGTGAACAGAGGCCTGTGCTCGTCGGGCATGCCTCTGCCCTACTGCAGCAACAGCAACGTGGGGAAAGCTGTAGAAGACTGTATGCGAGCCATCATCGGAGTCCTGCTAAATCTCACACATGACAACGGTCAGTACGAAGACCATGACGTTTAGAAAAACAAACCTTCCACTTTGACTGTGATGGATTGCATTTGTAAATGTAACTGTTGAAAAGCTACTTTGAAACTGTACTTTGTCAAGCTACAAACTACTCTTAATGACATAATCATCAATGACATACCCTCATTCAAAACCCATAGAACGTTTTATTAATTTTCAAAACATAAATGAAGATATTTTTAATGAAACCATTCATTGAAAGTCCATACCTCCAAAACTTTGATGCTTCAGAAAGTTCATAAAGACATCGTAAATATAATCCATATAAATCAATTGATTTGTATGGTGAACAGATATATTTCAGACATATAAACACTGATCAGCACAAAAATAGAGTACATCAATACTGGTTTAATGGAAGCATGATGATACTTGGATAACGTGCAACAACCATTGAGGTTTCAAGCAAAGTCCAATAGTAGAGATCTCTGGTCTAGGGTTTATCACAGTCCATCAAAGAATTCTTCAGAATGACCATGGCACTCTTGTGAATTAAAAAAGCCTTTATTATCAAATGCTACATCCAAGAAATCTAAAAACTCTCCATTGTGGTTTATTTGTTTCAAGCAAGTATGTTTGGCTTTTGTTTGCCATATTTGATGTATTGTCCATGCATGGAATACATGAAAATGTGAATAAAAGCCTTAATTATATCTATTCACCATATAGAACAATTTTCAGAAGACTTGGATTTAGCTGATCATGAACTTTTTGAAACTTCAAAAACCACACACACCTGACAGGGCAACTCCAGTAAAATTGTATGCTCGTGACTGTGTTTGAAGTGTAAAAAAGTGTTTTGAGACCCCCATTTTTTGAATGCATTTTTCCCCATGGAAATGCAGTTTGCACTACTGAAAAGTGATGTCATAGATTCTTCATTCTCAGCACACAGAACCAACTAATCAATAATGCAATTCATGATCTCTTATTATCGTTAGTTGTTACAGACCTAGTAACATAGTGGAATTTAGTTAATTACTCCCCAACATTTAGCTGTAAATCCCAAAGTATACTTACGCAAAACTGAGTACAGTATTTGTATTGCAGATTTCGTCATCAGTGTAGTACGAATATGCTGAACGCGGGCAGCTTGGTTTTTTTTTTATTTTTTTAAACCATGTCTACTTTGTACACTCAGATCACTCTTGTGCCTTGATTTCTTTGCAGTAATTATTGGTCATTGTTTCACAGTCCAAAAAATAACAACAAACTACCGGAGGCGCAACAACAATAGACGCCCATGTTGATGAGCACTTGTGTAAGGGGAGAGATGCCCGCAACTCCAGTTTAAACAAGATTTATTTATTTATTGCCCATAACTTTTGCAGAGAAATAGTGCAGACACTGGGCATGAATGAATCATCCTAGTTCACATGCCATCAAAAGGAGTATACTTTGGCACACTATGTGCTTGACTGTTTGCATGCAAAAATTAAGTATGCTTTTGACAATTCTGTACCTTTCCCACTGCAACTCACTTTTCAATCACTTTTGTCAAATGCATTTTTTGCCCATAGAAATGCAGTTTTTGCTACTGTGAAGTGTTTTCAATGACAAAGGTTCTCCATTTTCAGCACAAAGTCCCAACTAATCAGTAATGAAATGAAATTCATTATTGTTTATTATTGATTAGTTGTTACCGACCTAATAACTTTGCTGCTTTTCGTTAGTTACTCCCTAACACTGAAATGTAAAATGTGCTGGAAGCTGTTAAGCTGAACAAACAGGCGAAGCAATCTCATTCTGTTTGCATGCAAAAATTAAGTATGCTTTTGACAATTCTGTACCTTTCCCACTGCAACTCACTTTTCAATCACTTTTGTCAAATGCATTTTTTGCCCATAGAAATGCAGTTTTTGCTACTGTGAAGTGTTTTCATTGACAAAGGTTCTCCATTTTCAGCACAAAGTCCCAACTAATCAGTAGTGAAATTCATTATTGTTTATTATTGATTAGTTGTTACCGACCTAATAACTTTGCTGCTTTTCGTTAGTTACTCCCTAACACTGAAATGTAAAATGTGCTGGAAGCTGTTAAGCTGAACAAACAGGCGAACTGAACAATCTCATTACATTATGCCTTATAGAATATGTGTTATTCTGCTTTTAAAAAGGCTTAAAGTCAATAAGAGTCTTTTGGCTTTCTTGCATGGGCTTTGTCCGATGTGCCAAATGGATTTCTGTTAGCAGTGCTGCTTTGGCTAGCTACTCGCTAGTATTGCTGCCAAACCCTTCAGCATGATGCAGGAGTACTCAGTCATAAGCCAGATGTAAGCAGCTTGGAGAACAACAGTCAGAGAAAATCCCTGATTAACTTGCGCTGAACTCGTATGTGCAGCAGCCATTGAGTGTGTTTTCTTTCTGTCTGTAGAATGGGGCAGCACAAAGACAGGCGAGCAGGAGGAGTTAATCAGCACGGTGCTGAACTGTGTGCTCAGGGTCCCACAGTACCTGCTGCAGGAGCAGAGGTTCGATATCAGAGTCCTGGTGAGTACACAACTCTAGTAATATCATTCAGTATACATTCAGTGGGGACCAGCAGTGTCCACCAGGAGTTCCTGAGTGCTTTCAAACATTACAAATGAAAAATCCATACTGTGATCACATTTGTAATAGGTAACAATGTTACAAATCAAATATATGCAATGTTTATTTGTGAGGTTTATTTGATGATACTTATAGTAACGTTGTGTGTTAATTGTAATGCATTATTGCACTTCTTCCATAAGGAAGTAAAAAAATTGTAATCATTTCACATAAAAGGCTTTAAAAATTTGTTGAGGTTTTTGAGTTTTTTCTTCAAATTCAAAACGACTGAAGGCAAAACACCAGTAGACATTAACTGTAAATGTTCTGTAAAAACAATGAACAGCCTGTCACCATGATGCAAACATGAAATTTCAGACGTACGGTTAGTAGTTCTTTACAGGTTTTTATTCGATGACGCTGCTTTTCCATTGTTTTTTTCTATGTAAACATGGACGCGTTTGACTGTTGTGCTCGCGTCTCTTGCAGCGTCTCATGCATGAAACAGCATTCTAAAAATGTGGTGCTCAAGTTAAAAGAAGCTCAACTCCCATCTTCCAGAATTTTTTCCTATTCCACTGCCCGTGTCGCATCTTTGTCAATACAAAAGCGCATTCTGTGTGAATGGCACCTTATGGTCCTTCACAGAGCACGTCACACATGAGCGGTTAATCACGTGCGCCGACATACGGTTGGATCATTCTTTTCTCTTTACTGTTAACATATTGTCAAAGTGTCTATTTCTAATGTTTGGTAATATTTATAATTGCCCAGTCCTAGCTCAAATAGCATGAGCATAATGCCATAGGATATCTGCCAATACATATTTAAAAATGAACTTTACTTTTCCTATCCCTAATTTATTCATATAACTGAAAATGATTAAATCTCACTCTTGTGTGCTTTTAGTGAAAAAATACAGAAAACATGCCTTGATTTTAACTAGTTTTTTTTAAATATATATTTGAGTAGTATCATTTATATAATTTACATATCTAAAATAAAAGTGTAAAATATTTTTAAATTGTCCAATCCTATTTTTGTTTTGTTTGTGCAGACCAGTTGTGTGTGACATTCCTATCAAGCTGAAACCAGGTTTTCTGTCTATGTTGTGGTTCCTGTTTATCTAAATGAGGTGTTTTTCATTGTATTTGTGTGCGTTTTTAGGGTCTGGGCTTGCTTATTAATCTGGTTGAGTACAGCGCGAGGAACAGACACTGTCTGGTGGAGCTGCAGATGGAGGGAGGTGAAGTCTGGGACTCCATGTGTGTGTCTGACAAAGATGAGTTGCAGACTGAGAGATCTCGCAGCGCCATCGCTGCTCTGGTGAAGGTATAAACACAAACACAGAGAAACAACTGCTGCATGTCCACGCTTCACACTTAAAGAAAACGGGCCCTAGTATTATTACACCTATTATTAAGGTCTTGGTGTGATGTGATCACAAATGGTCACTCAAAACACATAGCTGTTTACACATGGTAGTAAAATGTGTCTCAACTGCTTCCTCTGTGACCACTAGTTATCAGATTTTGTTGAGGAAGTTCTCAGATTTCATGACTACGTACATTACTGTTAGTGTATGTTGAAAGTGCATCAGTGCATGGTGTGCATACAATTAATTGCTAAAATAAAATGATACATTGGTGTACAGTTTGGTATTCAAATTTATGATAAAGCTGACCATTAAAGGGATAGTTCACCCAAAAATGAAAATTACCCCTGACTTTCTTCTTTCAGACGGATATAATCAGAGTTATATTAATAAATGTCCTGGCTCTTCCAAGCTTTATATTAGCAGTGAGATTTTGAAGTCCAATAAAGTGCTTCCATCATCATAAAAAGTACTCCACACGGCTCTGGGGGGTTAATAAATGCCTTCTGAAGCAAATTGATGCTTTTGTGTAAGAAAATTATATGGATATCAATATAAATATTAATATTATTCGTCTGAAAGAAAAAAGTCATATACACCTAGAATGGCTTAAAGGTTGAATAAAATCATGGGGTAATTTTCATTTTTGGGTGAACTATCCCTTTAATGCATCTGCACATGAATAGAAATATAATGGTGTAATAGAATAGGTTTTCATGGTGAGAAATTTCAGTGATTCCCGGTAATTTGAATGTTTTGAATGTGTCCACCAAAATTATTTTTGTTCACTGATTGGTTCACAAGCAAAACACTAGTAGTTGCTTTTTCTCTGTTTCTGCATGTATAGCTTTTTCTTCAGAGAGAGCATGCAGCCATGTTGGCGGAGACGGAGACGGATGACTTCATCAATGATGCGCCGAAGCCCCAATTGGACCAGAGTGGAGAATGGAAAGAGACCAATGAAGAGATCCAGTGGGTAGCTTCAGAAAACAACAGCACAGAGGACAAGAAGAAGGGAGAGGAGGATGAAGAACTTGATCTCAACAAAGGTAGACACTACACCCAGGGACTAGATAAATGTCATGGCCGTGAATTTTGCTTAATGCACAAGCCACTTTGGTGGACAACCAATCTCAGTTTGGACTTAGAGACCCAGTGAAAGAACACAATTTTAAATGTGCATTGCCACGGTGTGTGTAGAGGGTTGTAAGTGTGCACACGTATGTTAGAGATTTCTGAGAATGGAATTTTGTGTAATATGAGAGTACACCACATGAACTCAGACTCAAGTCCAAGTCATGATGCATTTAGCTCCTGCATCAAGAATCCATATGCGCTCTTAGTTCTTTTTCTGACATTTGCGCAATTCCAATTATTTTCTTTTGCAACATCTGTTCTGGCGGAGTGCGTTTCCTCTGCAACCAGCCTTATTGTTAAGAGTCTTTGTGGGGAAGTCGTGGCCTAATGGTTAGAGAGTCGGACTCGTAACCCAAAGGTTAGAAATTTACAGCGCTCTCTTCCACCTTCAATACCACGACTGAGTTGCCCTTGAGCAAGGTACCGAACCCCCAACTGCTCCCCGGGCGCCGCAGCATAAATGGCTGCCCACTGCTCCGGGTGTTCACCGTGTGTGTTCACGGTGTATATTAATATAATGGTATATAAATAATACTAAAATAATAATAATAATAATAATAATAATAATAGATCTGGATCAACAACTGTTTGTATGTTCTTTTTGATAACGTGTGCAGCAGTTGTGATGCCAAAACCCAAAAGACTAATTCTCCATGGGTTCACAATGGGATTTTTCAGCTTATGCGTACATCAAGGTCTGTGGTAAATATAAATTGCCAATACTTGGACATTTTGCTTTACAATGTAAATTACACACAACCATACTGAAAACATTAATTTGAAGCAGTTATGTTTATTAAAAACTTGTTTTCTGGGTTCTGTTTGTCTTGAGCAGTTAAGCTGCCTATTGCATTAGGGGTGGGAATCACCAGAGGCCCCATGATACGATATTATCACGATACTTGTCACAATACAATATTATTGTGATTTTAAATATATTTCGATATATTGCAATTTATTACCTTTTTCCAACTTCAAATTATGTCCCCAAACGAAAACTTTGGCAACGTCTGTTTTAACTAAAAAGAAACATTTCTCAGTTTGTGTATCTCACTTCAATGAGATACACAAATATACTTAGATATACTCAGGTGTATGCACCTGGCAAACTCAACTATTTGTATTACAGTCTAGTCTAGTCCACCTTAATTAAATGTAAACAGGTATGCACTGCTGTGCTACTACAGGTATTTTGAACAATGCAACTTGAACTTGTACAAAAAAGTTGTGCAGACCCTTCAGAAAGTGGGGCATTTGAAAGTAAATTATTGTTAAATTTAAAATAAATAAAACATAGTCTTACATTAAAATAAAAATGTTACATTTAAATTAAACATAACATGTACTCTTAAAGTAAACAATGTGCTACAACAGGTATACTATGCACTGCTGTGCTCTTAGAAAATTGTACTTTCATTTATTCCATGGTCTGTTGGAATTCTTGATTCTAATTGGCTGGCAGGTATGCATTAAAGGGGTCATATGATGTTGCTAAAAAGAACATTATTTGGTGTATTTGGTGTAATGAAATGTGTTAATGCGGTTTAGTAACAATCCAAAGAGAAAGGAAAACTTGAAATCGCATCATATGACCCCTATAAAACCGTTTAATGCTCAAGTAGTTCCAAGTCAGTTTAATTACCATTCTATATTAATGCGCCGCTGCTTTAATTGACACACACAAACGCGCACACACACATCACTCGCACAGAGAGAGAGAGAGAGAGAGATTGGAGATCCTGCTGTGCACACAGAAACGTTCAGGAGTAGGCCAACATAAATTTGTCAACGCTGCCCCGCTACTTTTATTAATAAAATGGCTTAGATACTGGATCACTGCATTATATTCCTCAGCAACGTGAAAGTAAAATATCTGTTTAAATAACTAACCTCACAGCTTCATTGTTTGTAGAGAGAAACGCACAGACGCAGGTAATTCACAAACATAACTGTCATATTTCTCTCTCTCGAACAAACAATCGATAATTAATTCAAATAAATGTTATAATTCTGTAATTCTATAATTCTGTAACTGACAAAAATAACCGTAATTTTTACCCATTCGGTCAAATATTGCACTGCAAAGAGCAATACTAGTTTTAACTTGTCTATAACTTGGCAAATATCCATGGAATAATAAAAAGCGGGATAATCAATGGCTTGCCGTGCATTAAAGGATTTTAGGAAAAAACTCAACACCACCATCTAGTGGACTGTAAAGAAATTGATTTTATTATTCTACCAAATAGTATAATAAAAGATCAATATTTGGCGTCCGTGTATCGATACAGTATCGCCACGGAAAATATCGCGATACTATGCTGTATCGATTTTTTTCCCCCACCCCTATTTAAACTTCATTGTTTGTAGAGAGAGACGCACAGACGCAGGTAATTCACAAACATAACTGTCATATTTCTCTCTCTCGAACAAACAATCGATAATTAATTCAAATAAATGTTATAATTCTGTAATTCTATAATTCTGTAACTGACAAAAATAACCGTAATTTTTACCCATTCGGTCAAATATTGCACTGCAAAGAGCAATACTAGTTTTAACTTGTCTATAACTTGGCAAATATCCATGGAATAATAAAAAGCGGGATAATCAATGGCTTGCCGTGCATTAAAGGATTTTAGGAAAAAACTCAACACCACCATCTAGTGGACTGTAAAGAAATTGATTTTATTATTCTACCAAATAGTATAATAAAAGATCAATATTTGGCGTCCGTGTATCGATACAGTATCGCCATGGAAAATATCGCGATACTATGCTGTATCGATTTTTTTCCCCCACCCCTATTTAAAGCCCAAGGTATACTGCAGTTTTTATGTGGGTGCTAGCATATGCTTACAGTTGAATGTGCAGCCTTTCAAAGTATATTCCATTTGATAGCGTGTGCGAATGCAGGCAGTCAACACATGCGCTCTAGAAAGCTTCATCTTGGTCCAGCGCCTGCTCTCTTTTTCTCCAGAGGTTATGACCTATAAAAATGTCTTTGTACTCTTTTAAACTAAAGTTTAAACCGAAGTACACTTTGGGCTTAAGGAGCAGACTTCCATCTGAGCATGTGGATATGTTTGGTCTTCTCAAAAAGGACATGAGAAACAGTATAAACACGATAACCATTATATGCAGTTTTCATGTTCGTTCTGTACAATAAGTGGGGCAGTCTGCTTTATTAGTGTTGTTTGCTTACTCTACGTGAGATTAAAGGATTTTTGTTCAACACTTTTTTTTTTTTTTTTCCCAAACACATTGCTTACAACAACAATAATAACAGAACCACAGGGTGCAATATATGCTTGTGGATATAAACAACGGGTCAAAAGTTTGGAATAACTAAGTTTCTGAAATATTACTATTTAAAAGTACTGTTTTCTATTTTAATAATTTTAAAATGTAATTTATTCCTGTGATAGTCACTACTCCACTCTTCAGAAGTCTTTCTAATGTGCTCATTTGGTGCTCAATTATTATCAATTATTATTGGTGATCCATCAGTAATAATGTTTCTTATTATCAATGTTTTTTTTGTTGTTGTTTAAAATTGTGGAAACTGAGATACATTTTTTTTCCAGACTTTTTGATGAAAAGTTCAAAAGAACAGCATTTATTTGAAATAGAAATCTTTTGTAACATTATTAATGTTTTTATTGTTACTTTTAAACATCTGACACTGAAGACTGTAGTAATGGCTGCTTCCTGCTGCCACAAGAATAAATTACATTTTAAAATATTAAAATAGAAATCTGTCATTTTAAATTGTTACATTTCACAATATGACTGTTTTGTATTGCTGTTACTTTTTTTTTTTAAATGATCAAAAGCACTTAAAATTTAAAAAATCGTAATTATTCCAAACTTTTGGTGGGTAGTAAAAAATTAAAAACGTTCTGAATGTAATCTACATTCATTTTGACTTCATTTAAATAAACATAATATAATATGCACTTAAAATTAAAAAAATCGTAATTATTCCAAACTTTTGGTGGGTAGTATTATTAAAAACGTTCTGAATGTAATCTACATTCATTTTGACTTCATTTAAATAAACATAATATAATATTCCTTTTATGAGCTCGGATATTCAAATATTAATTAAAAATTCCCATTTTAAGTAATGTCATTTGATTTTTTCTTTTTTTCTTTTCTCCAGCTCTTCAGCATGCTGGCAAGCACATGGAGGACAGTATTGTGGCATCATACACAGCACTGCTTTTGGGCTGTCTGTGCCAGGGGAGCCCTGTAAGTAACACATTCACTTCACGTCAGTGTTTCCTATTTTGTATCTTTGATTTATGTCTTGTATCTGTGTCTGCTCAGAACCGTGTTTTCCTCATAAAATACAAATAGTATTATATATTATTAATGTCGGGTATGCATTTAGCTCTGCCAAGACTACTAGCGTCCATCTAGATACCCTTTATGTCCTCGATAAGTGCTCGCTTGTTCCCTCAGTAGTGGAATGATGCCACAGTCACTTTAAGGTCAGGACAAACCCAGGCTAGCCCAATAAGAGCACAGTGTTTACTGGTACCGAGCTTTTATTGATAATATTCCTTTGCTTTTGCTGGGTTTGAGTGTTGTTTGTCTAAATTGCAGTTTTCAAGTTTCAGGCAGGTATCAGAAGAAAGCTGCCTGTGTTGTGTCTGGTAGTATTAATGGATTTATTTTCAGGACGTTAATAGGTGGGCTGCAGAATCGGCTGTAATGGACCCCTCTGTTTCTCTTTCATACCACTCTGTTGCTTTCTGACTGACTTTCACGGTCATTATCTGTCTCGCCAATAAACATGGCCCAGATGCAGACACAAAAAGAGATGGCATTTCACCCACTTTTTCTTTTGGATTCATGTTTGCACACTTTGAAGGTCAAGTTTGATTCTGTTTTAGAAAAACAGATTGACTCAAAATAGGGTTTCTTTAGGAAGGCCCATTGTCCTGTTTGCAGCTTAGATTCATGTTAGGGGGCATCAGAGCATTTAGAAGGAGAGAAATATTTGATTTGGTTTTTGAAGATGAGCACCATGGAGACTCTAAGCGCATTGAAAAAATGATGGCTAGAGATGGAGTTCTGCTGCTTTGATCAACAGAAACTTGCTTAAAAATCTCCAGACTCTCTTTCAGCGCTGGCCTGAAGTGCACTGTAACCCCACGGGAGGAATGAGTGGCTAATGCTGTCTCTCTCTTTCAGATGAATGTGACTACTGTGAGGGAAAACCTGCCAAAAGGGGATTTTTCAGTCATGACAGAGATGCTGAAGAAGTTCTTGAATTTCATGAACCTTACAGTAAGTACACGAGTTAGCGATCGACCAGTATAGGGTGACTTATATTGTGATTTCTGCAATATCAATTTCAGTAATCAATACAGCAAAATTTCACTATTCGCAAACAATTTCTAAATCACTGTTATGTACAGGGATAGGCAACTTCGGTCCTGGAGTGCCGATGTCCTGCAGAGTTTAGCTCCAACCCTGAAAAAAAAGTCTCACCTGCCTGTAGCCTTAGTAATCCTGAAGACATTGATTAGCTTGTTCAGGTGTGTTTGATCAGGGTTGGAGCTAAACTCTGCAGGACAGCGGCACTCCAGGACCAATGTTCCCTCAAAATTGTTTGCTTGCGGAGCAAAAATGTTCTCTATTGGGCGGAAATTTTGGCAACCTGAGGAAAAACATTCTTTATATATAAAGAATACCAAAGTATACCAGAACTGTACACCACACACACAAAAAAGTGTGTAACTTTTAACTTTAATGTGCTATTTATATTTGATATATTGTGAACTAAATGATGCACATTTTAGGTTACCTGATAAAACTTTTTTTTACAGTGCTGTGTTACTTAACAAGAAATTCTATTAAAAAAAATCATTTAAAAAAAATCTCACACAGAATAGTTACATTTTTTATAGTAATATAATGTAATATAATATAGCTAATATGAAACAATTGTTTATTAGGCTTATAATATAATGTAATATAATATAATATTTTCAATGAATATTTTCCAAAAACTTGAACATGTGAATTCTTATATTAACATCTCCATGTAGTAGCCTAGAGTTTGCACACAGTTTTGTTACCGTTCTGTGCCCATCATCCACTATTTCCACCACTTAATCAAGCCACTCTTCTTTGAAACATGATGACGTTTTATTTCAAGTCACTGCGTTTGCGTTGACTCTCGTGTTGAGCCGTTTCATCTGCAACCATTAAAGTATTCGATATCTACAGCGACTCATTTGGCGCACATCATTCTCTTTCTGTGAAACCTGTTAACCGCATTTACTGGTTCTAATAGCGGTTTGCCCGAGAATTGCTTTTTTTAAAATTATTTTACATTTACTAGAATTCAACCTTTCCCCAACTAATTTTTGCTTCTGTCCTGTGCGCGACATACTATTTATTCTGCGCACTCGCGGCGTAAGAGGTGCACGGCCGCGCACGTGTGCAGCTTAGAATCCCTGTGTTAATAGAATGATAGAGTGAGGGATGACATGGAAGCAGTCCTGGAAGTTAGCATCAGCCTGGTTCCCTCGACATAAAGCCAATAGAATTTTTTCCTATTTTTTTTTTAATTGGGGGGGGAAAAAAAAGCTCTGTGACAAACAGAAGTTTGCTTCTTACACATTAAGATAATCTTTGCCAATTAACCCAACTAAATACAATCGGCAGAAGTAAAAAGCTAAACCTAGGCTAGAATCAGAATGATTTTATTCGCCAAGTGTGCGCAAACACACAAGGAATTGTTTGTGGTTTTTCAGGAGCTCTTGGTACATGTATACATACATATATGACTTGAGAACAGAAAGAATATTTAAATAAATAAGACTAAGGAAAAAGAGAACAAAAAATAAAAAATAATAATGTGGCATACATCTGGAACAGAAGACTTATGTACAGATTTGTGCATTATGTGCTGTATATATACAACTGTATAAATAAAATACGTATATGTATTTACATAATATCTAATTATTGCCTTTTTCACAGGTACTGAGAAATAAATAATAAAAACCGGTGGTAATTGCTACGTTAGCCGTTTAAGCTGGAGATGGCATGGGGGGAAAAAATGTTTTTATGCCTGTTTTATGATGTTCTAGTGCACAGAGATCTGTAGACCAAAGGACTGTACAGTGAAAGTACAATAATAATAAGAGCAGAGCAAAAAGGCAAAAATCAATAATAACAGGCAAAATAAAATATAACATCAAAGAAAGATAAAACAAAGTACAACTTCCAAAATTCAACAATCAAAAGCCATAGAGAACAAATATGTTTTCAAACGAGATTTAAAAATGTCAATTGAGGGTACAGATCTGATACAGGTGGAAGGATTTTCCACAGATATCTAACTAAACCAAACCCTAAACCTATAGAAAGTAATTGTTACTTAATAGCATTTATTTGTGTAATTACTCTGTAATAGACTGGGGGAACTATGACGTCACTTTGTAGGCGGATCGGCTGTTAGCATCGCACTGGTTCCCTCGACAAAAAGCCTATAGGATTTTTCCATAGGCTTTTGGATGATCGCAAAAAATAAGCTCTATGTTCAACCATAGTTCATGAAACTTACACGTTTTGTCCATCAAGATAATCTTCACAAAATAATATAACTTATGAATTTTGAAGCCTAAATAAAAGTGCCAGAACTTAAAAGCCAAACTTAGGCTATAAACGAACTACACCACCACGGTCGCTCGCCTTCAACGTCACCACCACCACGCTTCCCACAACTTTTTCAAACTTATTTTTAACGTGTTCAGTGAAAAGGATTTACTCTGTAAATGAATTTTAATCCACGCTACATGAACCTTTTCATATAAACTGGAATAAATACAAAACTAGAGCCAAACTAAAACTGAAATGAGACATT
>NW_015624650.1:318625-320344 GCF_001515625.1 Sinocyclocheilus rhinocerous | reverse complement strand
AACAATAGGTCTATATAATATTCATATAGGGGACATATTGTATTAGCCCTACAGTTGAAATACATGCATGAAATATTTAAACCTGTAACATTTTACATAACATTTACCTATTTTATTTCACAATTCTGACTTTTTATCTTGCAAATGCAAGTTTATATCTCCTAGTTCGGACTTTATAACTTGATTCAACTCAACTCAACAGTTTGTCAATTCTGAGGAAAAAAAAGCCAGAAGTGTGGGATTATAAACTCATGATTCTGAGACGAGGGAAAGAGAGAATGACGAGTTGATTTTTCTTACCAGAATTGTGAGATATAATCTCGGAATGCAAGAAAAAAGTCAGAATTTTTAAAGATAGATTCAAAATGACCTTTTTTAGTATTTTATTCCATGGCTTGCATAGACTGGTATGTTAAAACTGGCATTTTTTTGCCACCAGATAGGCTCCGCCCACAAAAAAACGTCATCACTGTTTGCAAACACTGAAATTGGTCTATAGGGCTGTGAATTTACAGCTCGTACCTCAGATACACTGCCAAAACAAAACATCTGTTTGGTTTTGATTATCATGTCTATCATGCTGAAAACTTATTTGCATGCTCTTTAAAGCCATATCAGTTTAAACTTCTGAAATAGGGTTTTCTAAACGAACACATCTGAAGTACGCGCACAGAAAGCGGCTGTCACACGGCATGTGAGCACTAAACTAAGTTCTCTTTCATGTCTTATTGTGCTTAAACTGTCAAATACACACAAGGTTATGTCAAAAACACATAATTTACATAAACGCACTTGGTTATGTCTGTGAACGTAAACAGCTGGGAAAGAAATTGCATATTTAGATCTGTGTAATAACCCTCTGGTGTTGTTCGGTCATTTTAGACCAAAAATTTTTTTTTGAATTTTTAAAAATCGCTACTTCATCAGAACGGTATGAATCTTGATGACTTTTATGGCAGTCGCTATAGAGTGGGGGAACTATGACGTCACTTTGTAGGCGGATCGGCTGTTAGCATCGCACTGGTTCCCTCGACAAAAAGCCTATAGGATTTTTCCATAGGCTTTTGGATGATCGCAAAAAATAAGCTCTATGTTCAACCATAGTTCATGAAATTTACACGTTTTGTCCATCAAGATAATCTTCACAAAATAATATAACTTATGAATTTTGAAGCCTAAATAAAAGTGCCAGAACTTAAAAGCCAAACTTAGGCTATAAACGAACTACACCACCACGGTCGCTCGCCTTCAACGTCACCACCACCACGCTTCCCACAACTTTTTCAAACTTATTTTTAACGTGTTCAGTGAAAAGGATTTACTCTGTAAATGAATTTTAATCCACGCTACATGAACCTTTTCATATTAACTGGAATAAATACAAAACTAGAGCCAAACTACGTGAATAAAGTACCACATTTCAGCTTTGTTAGGGTGGGTACACAATGTTATTTTATCCTTGCTTCTAGAAAATCCTCGTATGCTTTCTAACAGCTTCATGTGGCCGTAAACATTTAATTTTAACGTGGCTTAAAGCACTATGCATCGTTAAAGTTTCACTTTCACCGCGACTAAGCTGGTAAATGTGGTGTTTACATGGAATAATCATATGAGTTTACCTTATGGTACGAACCCAGAGTCTCTGCATCAGCGGGAAAGCGATAAAATGAGCATCTTCTATCCGAAGACTTGTGTTGCATTTCGGGGCAAAGCAAAAAA
>NW_015624650.1:305274-317781 GCF_001515625.1 Sinocyclocheilus rhinocerous | reverse complement strand
AAAAGGATTTAGTCTGTATATGAATTTTAATCCACGCTACATGAACCTTTTCATATACACTGGAATAAATACAAAACTAGAGCCAAACTAAAACTGAAATGAGATATTAATAATAAATAGTATAGTGAATAAATGAAATAATCATAACTAAAGGACATATGAAAGCACGTATTTCTGTACATTTCAAAATAAGGTGCATTAAAAGTCAATAAATCCTTGATTAATATGAATATTTTAATTAAAAACGTGTCCACGTACTATTCAATAAAATTCTAGTGCATTTAATCTATTAAATAACAGCAGAGTGAGCGAGTTTTTGGATATGGTAAGATTAAACTTATTTTAGTAAATGAAGTACCACATTTCAGCTATCATTTTGTTAGGGTGGGTACACAATGTTATTTTATCCTTGCTTCTAGAAAATCCTCGTATGCTTTCTAACAGCTTCATGTGGCCGTAAACATTTAATTTTAACGTGGCTTAAAGCACTATGCATCGTTAAAGTTTCACTTTCACCGCGACTAAGCTGGTAAATGTGGTGTTTACATGGAATAATCATATGAGTTTACCTTATGGTACGAACCCAGAGTCTCTGCATCAACGGGAAAGCGATAAAACGAGCATCTTCCATCCGAAGACTTGTGTTGCATTAAGGGGCAAAACAAAAAAACATTGTCGAACAACAATATAAAATGCGGGAAACTATTAATTGGTTATTCTACAATTAATTGTATTACAAATTATACTACGACTGGAAAATACTGTAAATTGATAAACTGTTTGGCGTGATGACGTTTAATGTCTCCGATAGTTTATTTTACGGATTTAACCAAAATCCCATTAAAAAAAAAAACATTGACTCTGGGACGATGGAACCGGAAGTGCTAAAATGCTAACTCGCTTTCGGGTTTTTGCCTAAAAAGTGACATCATAGTTCCACCACTCTATAAGGACGCATTATAATAAAGTGTGTCCCGTGAGAGAAATACCACTTCTGTTAATTGGCTGAGTGGCTAAATTGAACCACTATAATCTGAAAATTGGCCAAATATCGACTGATAAAATGGCCTGTCACTAGAAATTATGCGACATGAATATAAAAAGTAGGCAAGCATATGCATGAGCCTGCTGTAATGTCAATACTAATGTTCTACCTCATTTCGTAAGCAAAACTAATAAGAAAGTTATGCTTATTGACTGAACAATTGTCTTTTTGTACCTTACAGTGTGACGTGGGCACCACGGGACAGAAGTCTATCTCCAGGGTCATTGATTATCTGGAACACCTCTAGTGGGTTTGAGGAGCTCCACACACAGACCTCAGCTCACTGCTGCCCAACCCGACTCACCTGGAAAACAACCCACCATCATCATCATCAACCAGTATCTTCCTCATTCAGACTGTAAAGAATGAAGTTCAAAGCACATCATCCACGGAACTCTATTAAAAGCAGCTGTTTTGATTGAGTTTGTCACAAGCTGTTCAACCGTTTCGTCTTAAAATGTTTTCATCACAACATAATTGTGTTCCTCTCATTACAGTCCTCCTTAATCTGCCATCTATTGATTGGTCGCCTTGGAAGTTGGTTTTCATTGGCTGAAATGGAGAGAGTGGCTTTGATAAAACTTGTTAAAGGATGTCTCCCCCTCTGTTTGTTTTATTCCACTCTCAAGTCTGTAAATTTAAAAGCGCTCGACACTGACCTGAATGATTGGAGGGCGAATCCATGCAGCATTCGAAATTCTGGTCCTCTTTGAAATGCTGCAAAGACATGCCCTCCTGGTTCAAATCCATTCTCTTCACTTCAGGATGTGCTCCTTTTGTGTTGCACAAATTCGTTTTTAATCGATAGCGCTGTGTCAGAGGTCGGCGAATGAATAAATTACATCACTTTCCATTTCGCTAGGGAAGGGGACAAAGCGTTTTTAGAATGTTTTAGTAGTCGTGACTTATAACCATATTGTTCAAATGCCAGAACGTTAACTGTGATGTTAGCAACCCTGATTTCCAAACCTTATATGGCTCAAAACCAACAGTAGAGCTCATTGAATTGTGCATGAGAGAAATGATTGGGAATTTGAATGAATTCAGATGCGTTTTTGAAGCCAGGAAATCTCATCCTTGGGTTTGGGTCGTGGCTACATGGTAACCCGAGTTTAGCGAAAATTCTCCTGCATACGCTGCTACTGAAGTTTGGTTAGAGCCGAAGTTGATGTGAGAATTAAAGATAAATGCAATAACAGTTTCGATGAACGCTGGTTGCCGTCTAGCCGTGACCATTGGATGCTCAACTGTTAAAGTGAGCCACGCATCAAATTTTCATCCTGCGTTTCACTAGTTTGTGTCATAAACTACATGCTGGATAAGTCCTCTATTGTTTATGGTTGTTTTTTTTTCATACAAAATTGAATTTAGCACTTGACATCTCTCTCATAAAGCCAGTAGATTCCAATTTTGACCCAAACTGTTCTCATCTTCTCAAGGTTGTTTTCAAAAGTGCTCTATTGTTTGTTTGCCTTCCAAAGCGATCGCCCTCAGCTTACTGCTTGAAGTCAGAGGCACAGCCGTTTTGCTGCTGCTCATGACTGAAATAACTTCAGTGCACACAGCTTAATGAAAGCAAAGCTAGGGATCATTTTTTCCCCCTCACCGCTTAACTGTTTTGGTTTCACGGATGTGAGTATTTTCTGGGCTGTTCTGGGCACAGTCCTGCAGTGTGTCTCTGAGCTCCAAACATCACAACGGGATTGAATTCACACAGCGGGGAACTGAATGAAGCAACAGCACTGTAAATACTCGTGTACATATTGGCTGTTGGACAACTAGATAGACTACTTTTCTGAATCCAATCGTTTTATTTTATAACGCATTTTTCTCAGTTGTGTTTTTTGAGGTAAGAGTTATCGAAAAGCCTACTGCAGGAACATAAAATTTGTACCAATTTCAAAATAATGTCTTTGGTTACTTGTACATAATTTTAACGCAAATAAAATTGCTACTTTCAGTACTTTTTACTTGTCATTTTTGGTGTCCGATTGGCATATTATAATTAAGGCAAGTATCACTATGACTGTTGCTACTAAATCAACTTTCTGCTGATTTTTGACACTTTTCGACAATAAACTTTAGACATTCTATTAACTGTAAGTAACTTTTCCCACTACATGTCAAAAGTCATTTAGAGTATTTATAGTATTAGTAGACTGTCTATTATCTGCTAATACTTTATTTTGATGGTTCTCAACGCACATTCTACTGACTATTTAGTAACTTTGCAAGTACCTGTCAACTTATTCTACTAAGCATAACCCAGTCTACTAATACTCTTAATTAGAGTTTGTTGCCATACAGTTGCAAATTTACTTATATTTAGTAGAATGTATAAAGCGGACTATAGTGTAACCCAAGTTTATTGTGAACTCAAGAGAAAAAGACAAGCTTTTTTCCTCTGAAAATATTTATTTGTATAG
This sequence comes from Sinocyclocheilus rhinocerous, assembly GCF_001515625.1. Lineage (NCBI taxonomy): Eukaryota > Metazoa > Chordata > Actinopteri > Cypriniformes > Cyprinidae > Sinocyclocheilus > Sinocyclocheilus rhinocerous. Next base: position 314,310 of record NW_015624650.1, on the reverse strand, counting down.
CATAAAAAGCTAAATATAACAATAATTCCAGAATATTTAGATTTTACTACAAAATGTCAAAAAATTAATTCAGAATTTTTTATAATAAAAACAAAATCATGTTTAAGAGCTGAGAATGCTAAATCAGTGCCAATAAAAAAAATAAATAAATCAATGTCATTTTGCTCCATTGCTCCTCTCTATATAGTGAGAGTCCACTGAGAGTTCAGGTGTTTTGGGGTCACAGCAAGTGGGACGCACAACATTCCCAGCATATGATCTTATCCTACAGGTTGGAGTGGTTTTCTGCTCTGGTTTGTTCTCTTCCGTTGGCATTGAACCCTTCACGATGACCTGATCCTGCACGCCCGTCGCTAACATCGGGTAACTGAATTCCGGGTCGCAGTCTCTTTCCTCCAACAGCTCACTCAGAGTGCTGATGTAGATCTGCGCCATCTGAAGTGTCTCAGACTTGGACAGCTTCCTGTCACTCTCCACATTAGGAATGACGCTCCTCAGGAGGTCGAAGGCCACGTTCAAACCCAGCATCCTCCTCCTCTCACGGGCGTTGGCGGCCAGTCTGCGGCGTCTCCGGGCTCGGGCGATGGCACTCTGGTCTTCGTCGGGATAAGTGAGTCCAGAGAGCCGGAGCTGGACGAGAGCGCACGGGTCACAGCTCACCCTACCCTGAGCCCTCTCCTTCCTCCAGCCCACTGCGGCTCCAGGACGTGGGTCCGAGCGGGCTCTGTCTGCCTCTCTCCAGATAAACTGCGGGTAAGAGCTGTCCGGACGGGGCATGCTGAACGCTTGAGGATGATCTGACACTCCAGAGAACAGAAGAGCAATATTTATTTGAGGAGAGGCCACACGTAATAAGGGGTGGGTGTGTGAGGGTCGTGTGCGCTGAGAAATGAATAGAAACTTTATGGAATAGTTATGATCCATTTATCACCTATTAACCACTTTCTGAGCTGAACTGAAAATAAAATTTCCAAAAAAAAAAAAAAATCATACATCTTGAATGCTTTGGAGCACAGACTTAAGTTGGTCTTTTTTTATATATATACGGGCTCGGGCGATGGCGCTCTGGTCTTTGTCAGGATATGCGAGTCCGGACAGCCGGAGCTGGACCAGAGCGCACGGTTCACAGCTCGCCCTCCCCTGCACCCTCTCCTCCCTCCAGCCCACTGTGGCTCCGGGACACGGGTCCGAGCGGGCTCTGTCTGCCTCTCTCCAGATGAACTGTGCGTAAGAGCCGTCTGGACGGGGCATGCTGAACGCTTGAGGATGATCTGACACTCCAGAGAACAGAAGAGCAATATTTATTTGAGGAGAGGCCACACGTAATAAGGGGTGGGTGTGTGAGGGTCGTGTGCGCTGAGAAATGAATAGAAACGAGTCTCTTTGATAATGACCACAGGGAGTCTATTAACCCAGTTCATCAAAAGTGGATTAGATGCGTGTGAGTGATCACTGACGGGCCTCCTGACACTCGGAGGTAAACATAGATCACTGCTGTCTTTCTGCCACTGCTTAACAGCTACACAAATATCAATAAACAAATATGTTTGTTATGCACTACGCACCTCGTTTTATGGATATTTAATATGGAATAGTAGTACAGCTTTCAAAAGTATGAAATAACACAAATGACACTTGTTGACTGCTGTTCTTTCACTGTTCAGTCCAGCTCATCCATGTTTGGGTTTATAAGAATTTATAGTTAATGTAGTTGTATAAACTAATGCTTTTACCTTCTGAGGTTTTTAAGATCATGAGAAACAAATTCAAGCGTGTCCAAACTGGTAATATCAGTATCAGTATATATATTTTTTTAAATTTGATAGTAGTAGTACAACTTTAAAAACTATGAAACGCAAATGACACTTGTTGGCTGCTTTTCTTTTACTAATCTAATTAAACCTATATATATATATATATATATATATATAGGTGTGTGTGTGTGTTTGTATACAATATTTATAGTTTGTATTATAATATAAAACATTAAACAGTCAGAACAGAATTTAAAAAATATCTGGAGTATAAACTGGTCATTATATTGGCATTTACACAGGATAATTTAATAAACAGAATTCAGTCTCTGCATTCACACAGTTTTCAGACTGAGTAATTCAAACTAAATAAAAAACTTTTTTTCAGTGGATGACTTTTAACTTTTCCTGCATGCACTCTTTTTAATTTTAAATTCAGTCAGTTCTTTTTAAATTTTCTAGTAAAAAAAAAAAAAAAAATCATACATCTTGAATGCTTTGGAGCACAGACTTAAGTTGGTCTTTTTTTATATATATAAAAGAAGACACTTGGCAGATATTTGCTGAAATGAAAAAAAAGTTATATAATTTAAGTTTATTATTATGAAAAAAATGCACAAAAATGCTAATTTTTTAATTTTATATGAAATACATTTTCCAAAACGTGTTTTACTGTCAAACTCTATCAAAGCCATGAATCTGAACAAGCTGTGTTCCAAATTTAAGGGTTGATATCTGAGGTTGATAAAAAAAAAAAAAGTAAGATTTTGTTTGGGCACAGAACCAATCATTTCCACTAGATGAAATTCACTACCCATTCATTTCCAATATGGTATTTTTGACAGTGAACAGTACTAGTGTGACTATTTTTTTTTTCAGGACCATTTAACCTTTTCAAATTATGTCCATATTTTTTTAAATAAATTGTTTTCACATATACAATTTGTCAAAACTTTTACCAAGTTTCGTACCATTCCATTGAAGTAAAAAATATATAAATAACCAAAACGTAAAAACAGCACCAGAAGGTGTCTGGATGGTTTTGTAATCTGAAAAGTGAAAGTTAGATTTTTTTTCAATTATTTGCCACTTGCTTAAATATTTGGTATGTAATTCAATAACATTCAATCATTTTATAAACACAACTACAATTACAAGAGCAATGACACTAACAACATGCATTAACAATCAGCTCCAAACTAATAAAACTAATTGTTTAATTGTATTACTCATTACTTTAGCTGCATGGTTCACAATAAATAAACTTGGTTATTGTTTATAATGACTCTTGCAATAATGCATGTGCGATAGCGGTTTAATTTAAAGCCTTTTACTCAGTCTGTTCATATAATCTGCTCATTGTACATGAAATAATTCTCAGGCAATAAAGTGCAGTTCATAAAGGTCTAATTGACAGGCGACATCCGCAGCACTCAGTCTAATCCAATTACGCACAGAACACACACCGCCAGCGCAGAAGCCCCCCCACACACACTCCACGTACTGCAGTATTCAAGAGCAACAAAAGAAGATTCAGTTTGCTCATGGAGAGGGTTATTCATTCCCTGGCCGTGTTGTGGCTGGGTAGGTCTTGGCACACTTCACATATTAAAGCTAATGAAGCGCCTCATTGAGGCGAGGACGCGGGCTGAGATCAAACCAGCGTGGGGTGGGTGCATTCAGGGAAACCCCACGTAGAGGGTAAATTGGGGTGGATTCACGCCTGTCAGAGCGAAACCGGCCCGAATGAAACCAAATTTTCATTGAGGGGGATTAGTGACACAGGATGAATCGACGGTAGCAGCTTCTTTTCACATGGTGCCAATGAAGCCACATTTTGCAGGGTGCACGAGCCAAAACCCTGAGCTGCCCATATTGCTGCAAAGTGACACTTGTCACAATTCATTAAATATTAGCATGCACTCTGACATGCACTGGATATTTATGCCAAAAATATCCTGTCATGCAGTTTTTTTTTTTTTTTTTTGCTTTAGTGCAGTGCAAAAGAATAAACGTAGTCCTGCTGGCAAACAGTTTGGATCAACAAGGCTGTGTAAAGTAGAAAAGGTAAGGTAACTGTACTACTTAATAAAGGTTTGCAAGCTATGGCATGTGCCTGTTCTTTTTTTTTTTGACAGATGCATATGTATTTTTCATTGTGTTTGCATGCCAATGTCTCCATGGCAGAAAGACTGAAATATGTTATGCTGTTCACTCTCTTCTTTCTCTAGGTGCTTCACATTCATCTTTCAGCAGCAAGTAAACTCTCTTCAAACCTGAAAATGAAAACATGTCTACATCATGAAGTTCATGATGTAAGTTCAGGAGAGACTTGTTCATCTAATCCAGTTGAGAGCCTGATCTCAATTTAGGAACAAACCTTCAATCATGGACAGCACAACAAATCTATTTACCTATCAAGCAAACTTTTGAATGTACAGCTATGCAGAGGGGTATGGAAGCTTGTTTCCACAATGGGGGAAAAAAATAAAATAAAGAGGTAATTGTGAATTTTTCTCTCACAATTCAGATTTTTCTCTTTTCCCCTAGCTTATATCTCACAGTTCTGGCTTTTCTTCTCAGAATTACATGTTTATATCTCGCAATTGAAAGTTAATACCTTGCAATTCTGAGAAAATTATTGCGAGACATTAATTTGCAATTACACAATATACACGTAATTCTGAAAAGAAAAGCCAGAACTGTGAGATATAAACTCACAATTGTGAGGAAATAAATAATTGTGAGATAAAAAGTTGCAATTACCTTTTTTTATGTTTTATTCTGTGGTGGAAACAGAAAACAAAGAATTGAGAGAGAACAAACAAGTCTGTTTATTTTTAATTATAAATATCTATACCATGGGGCTGTTTGATTGATTTTGATTTGTTGACAAGCTTTTTAAAGTGTGCAATTTTTCTGTAAATTATTCAGTTAAAAATTCAGTAAATCACAGCTAAAATAATTCCAGGCAGGTCTTAACCATATTATAGTTCCGTATCACTACACCAAAATTGTTTCAGTTTTTGTTTTCAAAGAAAAACAGCAAAGACCACAAAGAAATTCAAGAAGCTAAATATGACAAACAAAAAATGAATTTAAAATAAAAAGTTTTGCTAGTGAGCTGCTACATTTCACAGGAGCAAGGTGGTAAAAAAATATTATAAATAAATAAAAATTTGAAGATCTGACAAAAAGACTGTGCACTTAACAACTTTAATGACGGCAAGAACTACAATCCCATGAAGCACTTTGAATGACATAATCAAATTAAAAACCGCTTTAACTTGTCAATGCTGGAAGATGACCAAGCGGGATAATCCACCATATGTAATTCAATGTCTCGTTGTCAGTTATTCCTTATTAAACGGTCATTCAAATGAGACAGCGGTTAGTTCCAGTCCTTGGACTTGATTGAGTGGTGCTCTAAGGGTGCTAATATATTTTTTTCTATAAATTGATATTTAGAGTTTTCACTGTTTTATCATGCCGCTTGTCTGTATTTGTGCGTTCCAGACCGTAGACTGTACAAAAACAAACCAAAAACAAATACAAAAATTGTCGTCACCTCTATGTAAATCTTCAGGAATAAACTCTTGTTCAAAGGACCTTGAACTTTGCATTTCGTTTGGTGTGCCGATTTTTTGCCTTGGCTTTTTGTATTTTTCTTCTATTTATTGAATCTACGTAGACTGTAGATTATAAAACTTATATTTAAAAAATTATTTATTTTTTTGCTTTACTTAACTGGCTCAGAATTTTTTCATACTTTTTAAGATGGATGACACATCTCTATAGGGTATATGTCGAACGTCACCTGACCAAACCCGGAAACTGGTCTCATCGCTTCCGCTTGTCGGAGAACGTGCTAAAAGCCGTAATAAAAAATAGGGATATCTATGGACTAAGATAATCAGTTAAACTAGCTAGCTGTTTTTATTGTTGACATTTTATTCAATTTTTTTTATATAAATGTTAGTGAAAAGAATAAAAAAAAAATATTTTTTTAGATATCGTTCCGCGTATGTGATGGACATTGGTTATGATAATCTTTGGTATCTACTTTGAAGGCATCTTGAGTAAAACTGCTTCATATTTAATGACGCATATGCAAAACGCTTGAACCGGAAGTGGCGAGACCAGGTTAACAGAATACGGAAGTCTGTTGCGCATAACCCCTATTTCCTTTAACTATAGAATGAAGCCAAAATATCCCAAAAGCGGCCACTGTCATGTAGCGCTGATGATGTCATTTGGAGCCAGAGTCTGAGCAGTAGTGATCGCGAGGTGGAGCCGTGGTATCAAACCCCAAAATACATGCAGTTTTTATGGCATTAAATAACAAACTAAAACCAAACTTAGTCGAAAAATAAACAACTGAACACACACCAGCACGATAAGAACTATCTAAAATGACAGACAAGTGTAATACAATTTTTTGTTTGTCTCACATCCCATCCCTTTACATGGAGAGGGTGGGGTTTATGTCCTATACTGCTGTCAGCCACCAGGGGGTGAGGAAAATGTGGGATCAAAATATTTTGGCTTCACTTTTCAAGGACGTGTGTGGTACACTTGTACCAGACCGTCATTCTGTGTATTAGTGGGGAGGATTTTTTATTTTAACTTGTCTTTTCTGCAGGATATAATGTTTCACCAGTAGGCGGCTGTGTTTATGAGTCACTGAATCATCTACTCAACCGATTTGTTCAAAAACATTCATGCATGGAATGAAACACCACTGCTACTGTATGTGTTGCCTTGCTTGTGTTATATTGCATAAACATAGAGAAATATAAATGAAACTATCACAGCTATGTAGACAATTGGTTGCTAAGAAAAACAGTATACAGCAGGGGTCTTTAGCTTTTTTTCAGGGCAAAGACCCTTTACGCGATAGAGACATGGAGCAGGGACCCCCTGATACAAATTCTCAAGCAGAGCTGCATATTAAGCATATAGTCAAAACAAGTCAGTCAAGTCACCTTTATTTACATAGCACTTTTTACAATACTGATTGTGTTAAAGCTTTACAGTGTCAATAGGAAAATAGTTTGGAAACAGCTGAAAAAAGTCAGCTGAAAAAAAAAGTAAAGAGAGTAGATCAGAACTATGCACTTTATTGTTGTTGCACATGCATCACTGCCTGTATATACATTTTTGTTGTCAAAATTGAGATTATGCATCATGTTGAGTTAAAAAAACACAATTCTTTAGTTGTTTGCGGTTGTTGTAAATTATTTTAATAGATTTGCAGAGTCATACTTGTTAATTGTACTAGTTAGATGGACATTTGCATTCACCTGAACTTTAGCTACAATTAAGAATCTAATCACTAAATATCTAGTGAGGGTTTTCTAATAAAGTGCAGATGTAATGTATAGGCAATGGCTCCACCATGACAAGAATAGCAATGTACTGTGAGACATTTAAGATTATTTGCAAGGCATTACTTTTACAAATAACTGGAATGAAATTTTTTAAAATATATTGATACAAATATTGTTTTCTAGTAATCTATTAGTCTGCATTTACATTGCACGTATTTTTTTTGACATGCCATATTTTTGTCCTGTGCTAGTATCACTGTCTTTTGCCGCTTCAGAGAGAATCACGCATTTAGATGTCACTTTCCAAAACTTTGCAGCGTGTAATCGGCCGTTGGTCCTCTTAGCAGCATGAAAAACAATATTCAACAGATTATAGGTAGGGTGACCATATTTCCTCTTTCTCCAGGACATGTCCTGGCCAGGATTTCTAAATTGCCGGGTTTTGGCTTTGTTATGCTATTGTTTTCATAGCTGCTGAAGGTAATGACCGAAAAAAAGGTTAGACCAATAAAGTGCAGGCATTGCACATAATCAACCAATGGCTTTCATTTAAAGCAATGAAAATACACATATACATAATGTATGAGGACTGTAGAGAGCACAGAGGCCCATTACAGAAAGGAGGTTAAGTGAAAACTCTGAGTATGTTAACCCTGGAATGAGGGAAACTCTGGGGTTTCCGTTTCAGAATGGAAGGTATGTCAAACCCGAGAAAGCAGGGTAAGTCAAGCCCGTTTCTGAAAGAGAACTTATACTCGGAGTCAGTTACCATGGTAACTTACTCTGTGAACCTAATCTGTTCGGGAGCAGGTTTTCTTCGTTAAACCCCGCGTTTCTTTCGGTCTCCTCACCCTTTTTAAAGCGTAAGCGATGTTTAAATACCTCATTCATTCATGCTGCAAATTCTGTCAGGACCACTATTGTCGAAGATGATTGACAATTAGCATACAGTTTGGATTGGCGGTATGGTTCTGTTCTGGGCAAGAACTCCCTGCGCATCCATGCAGCCTAGCATGGATGAGAGCAGGTAGAGCAGCGATAACCCCCCAGGGTAAACAGAACAGAACCAACATAAATGTATTGCAGATATCGTTAAAGTTCAAATTTTATGTACACATTTTAGAATTAGTCTGATTCAAATGATTATCAGAAGCCTGAATCCTGACTGACGGAGGAGGAGCTGGGGATGGAGGACGGTAATTAGCTATTGAGCAATGCGAAAACTGCTGATAATTATTTAGGTATTCTCAGCTTCAGAAATATTAAAATCTTTACAAATCCTTTATTGATAGTTATTATAAGCATGTATGTTTATATAGTTACTTTTTACTACTGTCCCATGCAAACAAAATAAAAACATAAATGGTTAAGAAATTACAGAATTCTGTCAGGACCACTATCGTCAAAGATGATTGACAATTAGCATACAGTTTGGTTTGGCGGTATGGTTCTGTTCTGGGCAAGAACTCCCTGCGCATCCATGCAGCCTAGCATGGATGAGAGCAGGGAGAGCAGCGATACCCCCCCAAAACAAAAACATATGCTGATATCCCCCAACACAAACTGATAGCAAAATCTCAAATCCTTAAGCAACAAGCATGTTGCCTTTAACTAAATGACCAAAACAAGTATGTTGCCAAAACCCGCATAACCTGTAGCAACAATCATGTTGCCTTTAACGGATGACCTAATGAGTATGTTGTCAATACCTTAAAAGCTTAAGAAACATGTTCTCAATAGCACCAAATAGACTTAAGAAAAACATGTTTCCGATTCAACTACAGCTTTAAGAACAAGCATGTTACAAATAACGACCGGATTGCTCTGGAACAAGCATGTTCCCAACAATACAGCTATAACTTAAGAACAACCATGTTCCCAATAATGACCAGGTAGCTTAAGAACAAGCATATACCCAATACAACTACAGCTTAAGAACAAGCATGTTCCCA
>NW_015624650.1:295455-305111 GCF_001515625.1 Sinocyclocheilus rhinocerous | reverse complement strand
AAAACACACATCTTTAGAGACAGTCTTCTCGAGCAAGTAACTGCAGCGCTGCCGATGACTTCAGTAAGTTAACCATGAATGAAACGCGTAGAGTGGCTCGTTCTCGCTCAGGTCGCTGAGTGCACGCGCGCACATAAGAATCCAACTCTTAACAGTGTAAACAACTCAAAATGCATGAAATAGCATTAGACCCCCCTTTAAGCGCAGCGACAAGCGTGTTACCAGAAAAATAATCTTAATGCAAATGAAAACAAGATTATTTTTCTTACCACATTGGCAGATAATTTGCAAAATAAGAAAAATACACTTAAAACACTAAATACTTTATTTCCTTTTTATGTAGAAAATGCATCTTGATTTAATAATCTTTAGATATTTTGACTGGAAATAACAAGACAAAAAACGAAGTAAGAATTTTTTTTTTTTGCAGTGCTGGTACATTCATTCATTGCACATATTTTCATCATTAGACACTGAAAATGACAAAACAGCATGTACTTTTATACAGAAATGTAATGAGCAATCCACTGAATGGCAAGTTGTGATGAACCCAAGTGCAGCTTTATTTACAAAAGTGATCCTAAATCCAAACATAATCCAAAACAGAGACTTGACTTTAACAGACATGATTTGAACAGACTTGACTTGAACAGACTTGACTAACTCACCGACAGCAGGTTTACATTCAATACACGACAAGAGACAAGGGCTAAATGAATGCTATATATACACACCAAACAAAAAGGGTCACAGGACACAAACCAACCAATGGGGAACAAGGCACATGACTAAAGCAACCAATGAGCAGACATAACTGATAATCACATGACAAGACAATAACCAATGAGAACATGACACGTACACAAGGCAGAGATACATAAGGGCAAGGGAAGCATGACACTAACAGCATGAATCAAACTACAAAATAAAAGACATGAAAACAATAACATGAAACAAACCCCAAAACCAGGCGTGACATACCTCCCCTCTAAGGGCGGCTCCAGACGCCCAAACAAACCCCAACAAGTCAAGGAGGGTGGTGGAGCTGAGGTGAAACAGGGGGAGGGACGGAGGGCCAGGCCCGTGAAGAGGAACAGGACCTGGATCATGGCATGGAGCGTGGAACACTGGGCAAGACCATGAGTCATGGCATGGATCATGGAACAGTCGTGGACTTGGAACTTTGGGCAAGGGCAGGTCTAAACCATGGAGCAGAGGTGGGCCTAGATCATGGAGCAGTGGCAGACAGTGAAGCACTGGAGGACCTGGGCCGTGGAGCAGTGACAGACAATGGAGCAGAGGGGGACCTGGGCCGTGGATCAGATCCAAAGGAGCATGGATCCATGGCGGTGCAGGCCTAGCGGGCAGCCATGGCGGAGCAGGCAGAGCAGATTGTTCATAAATGACCTCTTTGGTCGTGACAGGGCAGACTATGAGTTCATGAACGGCCTCTTTGGCCGTAACGGAGCAGACAGCGAGTTCATGAGTGGCCTCCATGGCTGTGACTGGACAGATTGTGAGTTCATGGATGGCCTTCTTGGACGTGACCGGGCAGACTGTGAGTTCATAAACGGCCTCCATGGCCGTGGAAGGACATGAGTGGGCGCCACCGCCTTGGGAGGTTCTGCAGCGGAGGCTCTGCAGCAGATGCCGCCACCTCTGGAGGTTCTGCAGCGGATGCCGCCACCTCTGGAGGTTCTGCGGCAGACACCACCACCTCTGGAGGTTCTGCAGCGGACGCCGCCACCTCTGGAGGCACTGGAGTGGACTGGTGGAAATGAGAGGCCTCTGGGGCAGACTCATGAACAGGAGAGGCCTCAGGAGCAGATTTATGGACAGGAGAGGCCTCTGAAGCAGACCCGTGTACAGAAGAGGCCTCTGAAGCAGACTCATGGACAGGAGAGGCCTCTGGAGGGCAGTGTGCAGCCCAAACACTCAAGATGGCTAACGCCGTCACGGGCAGCACAGAAGACAGTGGCATACTCGCCGGGCTTGAGTGTGTTGAGGCTGTGAGGCTTGCAAGTGTAGAGACCACTGGGATGCTAGCCGCTCACACTGACATCAGTGGTGGATCCATCACACTGGCAATCAGTCTTTTCAGTCCTACCCCAAGCTCCACATCCTCGGGAGCTTGGGTACTACAGCCCCCCCAAAAGAAATCCTTAAGGGAAACTTGCTAGGCAGCCGTGGTGGGACGAGGCTCTGATGTGATGGCCGTGGCGTGGCGAGGCTCAGGCGTGGTGGCCATCTTGGCCAGGTAATCAGGCGTGGCTGCCATATTGGCCGGGGTAGCAGGCTTGACCGCTGGCTTGACAGACGTGACGTGAGCAGACTCTGGCTTGACAGACGTGACGTGAACAGGCCCTGGCTTGACAGACGTGACGTGAGCAGACTCTGGCTTGACAGACGTGACGTGAGCAGGCCTTGGCGTAGTAAACGTGACATGAGCAGGCCTTGGGGTACATTTTTGATTGAGTATCTGTACTCTTTACTCCACTACATTTGAAATGAGTGTTGCAGTTACACATTAAATTTTGCATAGACCTAGCTTTTTCTGCAGCAGTTTATTTCTGCTGCAAAACACGTGACACTGCCTATTACAGGTCACTGAATGTACTGCATCTTGTGCGTTTTGCCCTTACTCACCCAAACTTTTCAACAAGGCTACTTTATGTGAATGCGAGTTCCTTAGCAAGTATTTGTGAATCGCAGGTGTTTTATATATGAGATGAGGACATTATAACAAGTTTAAAATTTTAAGTATTTATTGATCCCCAAGGGGAGAAGGTAATGGAAACTTGCAAAACGTCTCAGGTTACTTATGTAACCATTGTTCCCTGAGTAGGGAACGAGACCCTGCGTCCTCTAGGTTTCTTGCCATGCTGCGGATGCAAGCTTCAGACGAAGAAGTGAATGATGTGTAGCTCCCGGCGCTTATTTATACTATAGTCGCACCGGTAGTGACGTCATGGCTGTCGCCGGCCAACGAGGTGGTGTTTTTTCAATGTATGCTTCAGACACGGGTCACGACGAGGCGTTCCCCATAGCGACCCCTAGAGGACGCAGTGTCTCGTTCCCTACTCAGGGAACCATGGTTACATAAGTAACCTGAGACGTTTTGCTGCTTGATATTGAAAATGGGTGTGTCTTTAAATATTATTTTAATCTTTAATCTTAATTATGAACACACTGGTTTGTAGTGCAAACAGTTTTACCGTTTACTGCACGTTGTTATTCTTCTCGTTATTTACCTATAGCGGCTAATTAACAGGAAGTCTCGCCCATAGGCTTACTTCCGCGTTGAAGAAAAAGGTGGATTGATCATAACTTTTCATAGTTGTGCTGCACACGCTTAACTCAGACTCAACCTACTCTGATTGATTGAACTAACTCAATTCAGCTGTTCTGAACCCGAAAACTCAGAGTTTCCCATCTCAAGGTAAGTCAACTCAGAGTTCAAATTTTAACTCAGAGTTGGTTGAACCTCCTTATTGAAACGGGCCCCATGTGTGCGCAAGCACACAGGCCCCCAAGCGGTGCTGCGTAGACTGATCGTTGTATGACATCAAAGTACCGCGAGAGCAATAAGAGAGTAGACGACTCCTTAGACCCCAATCACACAGAATGCGGTGTTCAGTTTTTTTTTTTTTTGGATTACTTTTTTAATTTAGAAAAGAGCAGTGCGATGCATTTTTTTTATGTTGATAGGCAATCACCGAGCACTCTTACAAAAAGGCGAGGAGCAGCAGGCGGACAAAACACAAGGTGCCCGGGGCGCATTAACAGCAAGCAAAACGCTCACTGTCAATAGAAAACAATTTAAAAAAGGTATCTCTCACTGCAAAAAAACGCATTCTGTGTGATCCATTTTTGTTTTATTTAGAAAAGAGCAGTGTGCTGCGTTTTTTATTTAAGTTGCTAGGCAACCACTGAGTCAGCTGTCTTGTCAGTCTAATCAATGATTATAGCGTGAGCGCTCTCAAATCGTTGGTTTGCTATTAAGTAAACTGTCATATTAGCAGTAACTTAAAAAAATAAAAAATAAAATAAAAATGCAGCCCCGGGTAACCATTGTGTTCAAGAGATCAACAAACATGTCTGTGATTGGCTACATTTCTCACCGCTGCAAAAACACGCTGTATATAGAAACATTTCACCTTCTCCAGAGCTCAAACTCAAAAATGCAATGAAGCGTTTGTTAAATCTGTTTCGCCAATAATATAATATTATAACATTAAAGTAATAACTGTGGGTGCTCTTACTTTCATTTCAGGGTGATTATATTTAAAATGGACTTTATGAAGTTTTTTTTTTTTTTTTAACCTATGTTTTAATTTTTTCTCACAAAAAATTATTTGTGATCAAACATTAATTTGCAGACCCCCTGCAGTACTGCTGCAGACCCTCGGTTGAAGACCTTTGGTATACAGTTTAACATCACTATACAAAAATATTTGAACGTATGTCTGTAATTGACCAATCAGAATGAAGCAATGAGCTGTGTAATAAATATATGTTAGTATGTGAAACATGAGTCATAAAAGACATCAAAGACTTGCAGAAGCAAGCTAAAATGGCTGCTACAGCGAATGCGTTTTTATTTCGTTTGTCATTTGTTAAAGGGGTGTTTGCATATAAATGTGTCTTAGCAGTGTGTGGACACAACCACCTTACAATGAAAACCCCAAAAACCTAAACAGTCTCAATTACAGTATCAAGCCGTTTTTATTTTCTGAGCAGTATGATGTCATACTGCTCAGGTCCTGCCCACGACCACTGACGGACTGTCCCGTATTAGCATATTTCGGCCCTCAGTCAGTTGTACGCTGTCCACCATTTTCTCCGCACTCGAGCAGCTGTAGTGACAACAATGTCTCGTAAGCAATGCAGTTTGTAAAAGTGAACGTAATGTAATAAAACATTCAGACATTCATTTGTTTTATACTTTTCACTTTAAACAACCGACATGGCGGTTAATGCCACTTGTCTTCCCACAATTCGTCATGCTTGTTTCTTTCCTTCCTGAATTGAGCCACCTCTCTCTCTCTTTCCGTCTTTGATGATTCTGTGTAGAGGTCTGCATTCCGCGGGACCCGACCAGATTATTTGTGCCGCGGGATTAAATTCCCAGACAAGAATGATTTTTGTGGCTTAAGATAATTCATATAAATTCAAGTCAAAGTCATTAAATTCAAGACTCTTGACAAGACGAATAAAATAACATACAATTTTGTGCAGACTACACTTTTATTTGTTAGCCTATCTCTCTTTCTTTCAGTAGTGGAAATTTAAATGTGAGATTCTGGAAACGAGATCTAAATTTAGCGGGAACGGTCGGGTCGGGAAGAAAATTATTCTAAGCGGACAGCGGGTGAACAAAGAGTGAATATACAGCGTGAGCGGGTGGGTGCGGAATATAACCAAACTAAAAAAATAGTCCCACGCAGACCTCTAATTCTGTGCACCCAACATTTGTTCTTGCACTAAACATCTGGACATCTTGGGAATTGTACCAACAGCAAAATTTGCGGTGTTTCTAAAAAGTGGGCGGATGAGAGAGAGAGGTGGGACTTGCCAGAAGCACTGACCCCTGACCTCTGTACTCTAAGGGTCATCTGCTTCTCCACTGACCTCTCATTTGGTTCATTTCACACTGCTGGGCACTGCATGCATGTGTGTCCAAAGCTCCATGCGGCCCAATTACTAGCCATCGATTTGCCTGATCACTGCTGTGTGTGTGTGTGTGTGTGTGTGTGTGTGTGTGTGTGCTCAGCATGAGAATTCGGTGAAACCTGTGGAAACCAGTTTTTTTTTTCTTTTTTGTGTGTGTGAGAACAGAGAGTGAAAATCAGTGTTTTGATGTGAACAGTTGAGTGGATGCGTGTCTGGATGGAAATGCACACTCCACTGACATGCCAAATATCATCTCAACAGCTCTTCAACTGAGGTGGCAAAGGTCAGCTGTGTCTTTTTCCCACCGGGCCACATTCACAATTGACCTTTACTCATGTCTGTCTGATAGTTCGAAGGAGCTGTGTTTTCCTCCATCCTTTTCTCTTTCATTTTTCAAAGTTACCCTAGTACTGTCACCCTCTTCTTCTGGAAAAGGTAATTGCATTCCATTCATTGCGTATCTTTTCTCTCAGCATGATGTACGTTGATACAACTGTAATATTCCACAGCTCACTCCTTTACTCCTCAAACAGATCATCAGGTAACCATTTGCTGACAGCACCATCTTAAAAGTGCTTTCCTCTGTGAGTTGTCTTGCATTTATTTACATTTTTACTTAAAAATATAGTTTTTCAATGGTTCCTTGTAACTTTAGGTTTAGCAAAGAACACTTGAGATCAATGTTGATACTATGGAGATTAGACAATTTCATGTTTCATTATAGGTCTGATGTTTCACATGAAAACCAATGTGGTTTGTGTGCCGTTTTCTTTCCTTCTCCACCTTATCCTTGTATGATGCTGAGTGCCGTCACTGCCACTGTGCTCATAAACATATTCTTATGTACTGAAAATTATGGTGAAGTGGTGAAGGGCACTGGAGACACAAAAACATGTTTTCTGGTTTCTTTCAAGCAGCAGCAGTAACACATGGGCATTTTCTAAAGAAGTAGAATTTTTTTTGTGTGTGGAATTAATTGCACTTAATTGTATTTAAGGTGCACTTGTAGTATACCTAAAGTCTCAATATATATATAACTGTACTTGCAGATTAAGTGTACTAAAAGAGAAAATATTTTATACATACACACACACTCACACATACATTTTAAATGTACTAAATTGCAACTTCATTATTACATCATGACATAGTTTCAACAGAAATGACATTGAGATATATTTCAGTTTACCATAAATCACTTAATTGTATTTAAGGTGCACTTGTAGTATACCTAAAGTCTCAATATATATATAACTGTACTTGCAGATTAAGTGTACTAAAAGAGAAAATATATTATACATACACACACACTCACACATACATTTTAAATGTACTAAATTGCAACTTCATTATTACATCATGACATAGTTTCAACAGAAATGACATTGAGATATATTTCAGTTTACCATAAATGCCTGTCAGTATATTTAGAAGTACACTTCAACCATATTTCAAAGACAACAGAATTATGAAAGTACATATAAACGTACCCAAGTCCTGCTTAAGAGGGGCAAAGCACTATTAAGTTTAACTAATTGCATTTATTATTTATATTATATTTAAACTATAATACATTTTCATATAATTGTAAACATTACAATTACGTATCTGAAAACATTAAAGTACATACATGCTATTTTGACCTGGGCATGTTCTTGGCAGGCTTTTTGACTCTGAAAACAGTTTACAGATTTGAATAAACCCTACTGTTTCTTTTTAAAAGGTACTTGAAGACCATTTGGAATTACACTTAACTTTATTTGAGCTTCTAAAAGTCTTGTTGAGAGCAAGTAATAAGTTCAGGCCTCATGATATTCCATTCTATTTAAGAGCACTTCAAACAAAGCACCTGCAGACAAGTCAGCGCTATAAAATTCACAAACTCACAACTATCACTGGAGTGGCTTCGTAGAGCTGTGCTTATGAAATAAATTGCATTTATGGATTGTCTTTACTGTATTTCATCACTATGACTGTCTGTTTCAGTCTATTTCATCTCCTCTAGCAATCTGTACCACACTGAGACACTGGTTGAAAAGCATTATATGTGTTTACAGTGGATAAAATCAAATATGATATTATATATTAATAGTTTTTTACAAAGACTGTGATTTTCTATGATAACTGTCTGTGAAGTATCATAGATGTGTGATTGACGCAGATACACTGATGATATCCAGAACAAGAATAACATGAAAGAGGTGTTAAAGAGACTTTGAAAGAATCTGTCATGAGTGTCAAAATATGATGTCTGATTGTCACTAAGGTAGTTATTTGCTCTGCTATGACTGTGATTGTGTCCTCAGTATAATTAGATACCTTTCAATTTTGCACAAAATAGCTATTAATAACTGTAAGCTAGTAATAACTGTATGTTAGGGATTGAAAAGCGAAAAAGAGATATGTCTGGCTTTATACTTCCTTTGTCACAAAGATAAATCAATATCTGCTGTTGAAAAAATATATATACATACAGTATAGGTATATGTATGTGTATATATATATATATATATATACACACACACACACACACACATACATGTAATTGTGTAATGTATTATATATTATTTGAAGGAATACTTCACACATGGCTAATTTCCATACAATGAAAGCTATTAATGACTGTCTGGCTCAAAAAAAAAAGGGCATTGTAAAAGTACCAAATCCAATCAAGGCATCAAGATTTGGCTGATTAGTTTTAAAAAATTCGCTGTGTACTTTTTTTACTTTCAGTGTTACTCACTTTTACTACTTTTTTTTTTTTGTGCAACATCTAAGCTACTTCTTTACTTCATAAAAATGTGTTTTACTCTTAAAAAAAGTGCAGCCCTGTTTATTTTGTTGGGTTGTTAGCAAGATGGTTGGGTTATGTTGGTCTTACCCAGCACAAGGTTAATATGACCCAGGGATAGGCAACGTCGGTTCTGGAGTGCCGATGTCCTGTAGAGTTTAGCTCCAATTCTGAAAAAAATCTCACCTTAGGCTGCATCCGAAAACTTAGGCAGCTGACTTGCTGCCGTATGAGGCAATGACTTTGCAGGCAGCGTTTTTGCACGAAGGCACCTCATGAAACTGATTTCGGACAGGCTTCTGAGGCAGCGTAACGGTTTAATGATCTACAACAAAATAGAACGAGTGTTTGCGATAACTAAACGGATATTTAATTACTATAATACTGATTTCTCGCACTTGCTGCCTCGCTGCCGTACGAGGCAATGACTTTGCAGGCAGTGTTTTTGCACGAAGGCACCTCATGAAACTGATTTCGGACAGGCTTCTGAGGCAGCGTAACGGTTTAATGATCTACAACAAAATAGAACGAGTTTTGGTGATAACTAAACGAATATTTAATTACTATAATACTTGAATCAAAAGTGCAAAAAGTTAGTCCGAAATATGCATTTACACACAAACTGACCACCAAACGCAACGTTCAGACGCCATCTTTATTTTTTAGCTCAACCGTCACGGAATTGAACGCACAGGATTGTGGGATATCAAAGGCAGCGAAGGATACATCTATGCTGCCTTCAAAAATCGATCAGAAGAAGGTACCTCCGGAGACAGGAAGTAAAGCAGAATTTGAATTTGGACGTGTCTTGATGCCTTCCTGCCTTGGAATGCTGCCTCCGAAGGCAGCATTTTAGAGTTTTTGGACGCAGCCTTAGTAATCCTGAAGACATTTGCCTTGTCCAAATACACACACTTGTGGTCTTTGCACTTGACCACTTGACTACTTATATGTGAAATGAGTTCTGACTGAAAAACACATCGGCGATGACCTACAGCCAATGAGAGACCAAGATACAGGGCAGCGGGAAGTTTGGGGAGGAGTTATATGAAACGTAGTTTGCGGACCAGTGTTGCCAAATCCGCGATTGCCACAGGTTGTTTTTTTATGTCAGCAGGTTGAAGCGACCCCAGTAACGTAATATTTAGGCCCTGGAATGTGAATTGTACCAGGAGAACCCCACCAAAAAAAT
>NW_015624650.1:293548-293783 GCF_001515625.1 Sinocyclocheilus rhinocerous | reverse complement strand
ATCGATCAGAAGAAGGTACCTCCGGAGACAGGAAGTAAAGCAGAATTTGAATTTGGACGTGTCTTGATGCCTTCCTGCCTTGGAATGCTGCCTCCGAAGTAGAGTTTTTAGAGTTTTTGGACGCAGCCTTAGTAATCCTGAAGACATTTGCCTTGTCCAAATACACACATTTGCACTTGTTGCACTTGACCACTTCTATGACGTATTTCCTGTATTTGGTCCAAGTGTTCAAGTG